>NC_056737.1:234787010-234969510 GCF_019279795.1 Protopterus annectens
TTATTGTATTTGTTTTTCAATTGAATTGTACAGGTTATAGGTTATATTAAAGGTGGGAAAGTTTTGAAATGATTTATTGTGGTCTCATTTTTTTATATCACAAAAACCTGGCATTTTAACAGGGGTGTGTAAACTTTTTATATCCACTTTAGATATATGTATAGGTTTATGTCAGAAGATCGAGTTTTCAGAAACTCAAACTTCATATGGTCGAGAGTAAAGCTTCGACTTTCCAAAAGCTCAGACAAAACAAAAGTACAAAAGTCTATGTTTTTGCAGGGGCTCTCCCACTACAAATTATATATACCAACTCTGATTTTGAACTACAATGGGCAAAAATGTAAATTTTCTGATCACCTCTGTACCACGATCTCCATGCATATATTTCCAGTTTTTTGGAGAGCCGAACACATAGTCTCGACCTTATGAAGTTTGGGCTTCACCATCTGACATAAACCCATATATATATATATATATATATATATATATATATATATATATATATATATGTGTGTGTGTTTGTGTGTGCGTGCACAGACACCACTGCACACACCCACGCACGCGCACACACACACACACACACACACACACACACACACACGTATTTGTATGAAGAATACCATCACATGCAAGACAGCTTGATTATATATTTAGTTGTTTGTGTCTCTGGATCTTTTTATCTAGGATAGATGATGTACCTATGAAAGTTACAGTATCTCCACATGAGTGGTATTTATTGGAGGAGGGACCAGAGTACCCTGTATAAACTTGTTCTTTTGTATCCTTCTGATAGATTCTCTTTCATTGGAATCAATAACATTTCTAGAAAAACATTTAAGTGTTTGCAAATACATGATCTTTGTACATAAAAGAATACTTCACTTTGGTGGACTTTTTAAGCCAGGATTAAATTAACAACTGTAATGATTTTTTGCTGTATGTATTATACTATCTTGGGATTTATATTTGTTAATTTTCTTTACTGTGAAATATGGGAGGCCGTGTTTGTCATTTGGCTCTATATAAGAGGAAGATTTTTTTTTGCTTTTGTGGATGTAAGAAAGCTTAATTAAGTAATATTTTGTGATATTTCCTCATGTTTATATCAGCTGATCAGTCGTGTTCCTTACATGTTATATAATAATATCTCAGTGGTTGGGCTGACAGATATACATTGATAAATCCTCAGAGCAAAACCAAGGTCTGTGGGCATGTTTTTCTGACTTAGAATAAAGTCAGTCTTTTGGAGTCATTTCTTTTTGGATGCTAATGCCATTTGTTGGATTTGTGTATCTTTCACTTTTTGCACTTATCTTGCCTCTTCGTACTACGTTTTTGGTGGTCTGGTGGTGGTGGTGGTCTATGCATGTTCATGATATTTCTCTCATTGTGTATGTATTGTGTGTGTGTATATGTATGTATGTATGTATATGTATATATATATATATATATATATATATATATATATATATATATATATATATATATATATATATATATATATACAGAGAGAGAGAGAGAGAAAATAAAATACACACATGTTCTTATACTCATGGCATGAGCTCTTAGTTTTTTGTCATTGTTTTATATTACTATGTGACATTTTGTAAATTAATGTTAATTCCTGTTTTTATTTATTTTGCTCGTAGTAGTATACTTGGATACCGCTAATCAATAATGAACTAGGCCAGAGTAAAACTTGTGATAAAGTGCAAAAACCTTAGATAAACTGATGATTGGACACATGGTGCACAGATAAATAAAATACCTAGCACAGTAGGCAGATTATATGTAACTATTTCACAGATAATTCCTTGCTGTATTTCTTTTTATGAGGAAAAAATGAGGCAAGCTCCCCCTCAGTATAAAAATGCACTCTTTCAGCCTTTGCTAACTTTGCAGTTTGATTTGTTTTTTTCATACTGTTAATATTTCCTCCATGCTCCAGACAACCAGAAATTGACCTGAATAGCGTATACCTTTTCAGGCCAGTTTAAAAAAAAACAGTGTTATTTACTCTTGTACATAATGAGCATAGATAGCATAAAAAGTTTAGTGAATAATAATTAAAATATATTTTCTTTCTGTCTTTTTCAGGTGATTTTGCCTATGATATGGAAGAGGTAAAACTACATTATTTTTAATTTAACATAGTACTTGAATGTAGCCACAGAGCTATATGTTTACTGGTATGTTTGTTTCCCTATTTTAAATGCTTCTCTATCTGTCAGCTAGCCAATTTGTGAGCGGTTGTTTGTTTTTACTGCATCTTAGCTCATTTAGTCATGTTTCATATACAATTTAAACTGAGAATAAATAATTTCATTATTCTTTTAACTGGATATATATATATATATATATATATATATATATGTGTATATATATATAGTGTGTATATATATCTTGATGGTTATTAAGGTTAATATTTCAAGATGCAGTATTGGCCAATGCAAATTAGCTCTGAATCTTCATTTTGGACAAAAAAAATAAATCTGAAGTTGTTAATCTTCTTCCTATTCATCATTGAAAGGTTCGGTTCCGAGCCCTCGGAACCGAGTCAGCCTTATACCAAGCTTGCATGCACCAAAAATTCTCGAGCTAAGGTGCTACCCACAATGCCCTTCACTCATTTACCTCAGATCTCGTTTGCCGTGCAGCCATATAGCAGTGTTTCACCGAGCTCTCCAGCTAAGTGCTATATTTTTCTAAATTTTACAAGTTTTTGTGGATTTTTTCCTGTTAGTTTGCTAATTTCTTGTATCTTTATTACACTCAGCTCTACCCACAGGTATTTCCTTTCATACCATTGTTGGTATTGGCCCTTCTACCCTTGGGTATTCCCAATACCATTGTTGGTATTTCCCTCTTTCCTTTTTTTCTTCACTTTCTTGTATTTTTGTGTGTGTGAGTGTTTCCTATTATGTCTGAGAAGAAAGGGACTACTGGGTTTAAACACTGCTCTTCTTGCAGTGGTAAACTCCCAAACAGTGACCTTCATGAAGAGTGTGTGTATTGTTTGGGGGTTCCGCATTTATCGGCGAAATCTCCATGTGATATTTGTGCCAGCTTCAGTCAGCGGACATTGAATGAGCAATGAAATAAATTGATCCTTCAAGTCTTCCTTTTTAAACGCCCATATTGAACCATCAGCTCTGTTCGTTGCTAAGTTCAAGGATACATTAGCCAGGTGCAAGCAGGATGGGAAGACCTTGTCTGCCATGGGCCTATGCTTTTGCAAACCTCAGCATTCTTTCTCCAGGAACCAGAGGAGTGGGAAGATGCGGCACAAGAAGTCTCAAGGTTCTTTCCGTGACGCACGTGGTGAGGATGCCCCTTCTCGGTCAGAGGGGGTCTCCGTAATCAGGACTCCAGAGATTCCTTTTGGGGGAGACCGTATCATTGCTCCTGAAATGCTGCCCAATTGTTTTCCTCTGGAAGCAGTCGGGACGTATTTCTCTCTGCACCAAGTTGCCTGGCTCTCTATTACAAATGATCAGTGGGTGCAGAGAATCATTACCAGAGGCTATCACATTCCCCTAATATCTTATCCAAGATCTCTGAAATCCCTTCCCGATGTTCCACCCAGTCAAAGGGAGGAGGCAGCTTCTGAGATATGAAAGCTATGTCAAAAACGAGTCATCCAACAGGTCCCCTCTTCTACTCAAGATTCTTTTTGGTGCCAAAGAAGACCAAGGACAGGAGGCCCATTTTGGATCTCAGCCAGCTAAACAAATAAGTAGTTCAGACCAACCACATGGTCACGATTCAATCCATCCTTCCCTTTCTGCGGGAGGGTGTGTGGATGTGCTCATTAGACCTCCGGGATGCGTATTACCACATCAAGATGGACAAACTCTCCAGGAATCTCCTTTGCTTCTGGCTGGGAGCCAATCACTACCAATTCAGAGCCCTGCCATTCGGTCTCTCGACGGCCCCCAGAGTGTTCATGAAATGCCTAACAGTGGTCACAGCTCATCTGAGACTTCAGGTGTTTCCGTATCTTGATGATTGGCTTCTCTCCACCCCCACTAAGCACCTTCTGGTCAGGGCCCTCTGCTACACTCTAGTACTAGCGGAATTGCTGGGCATCACCGTCCACTGGGAAAAATCCAACCTTCAGCCCTCACAACAATTGGAATTCATAGGGCAATATTCAACACTCAATCAAGTCTGGTCTCTCTTCCTCCTCGCAGGCTTCAGAGATTAGGGGCACAAGTTAAAGTGATACTCTGTCAAAGAAAGGTGTCTGCAAGGGAAGCTCTCCAGGCTCTGGGGTCTATGGCTGCAGCCATCCCAATTGTTCCACTAGCCAGATTACACATGAGACTGCTACAGTGGCTTCTTCAGTCCCAGTGGATATCCAGTCTTCACCCCCTGAGTGCACAGATCCTCATCACCAACACCTGCAAACAAGATCTCCTCTGTTGGATGAATACAAATGAAAATCTTTGGTGTTGCCCCTTCGAGGATCACCAACCCAGCGCCACGGTGACCACGGACGTGTCCCTGATAGGGGGGGCACTTCCAGGGAATGTCAGTCTAGGGCTTCTGGTCCAGTATAGAGGTCAACTTGCATATCAACGTCCTGGAGTTAAGAGTGGTGCTATTGGCGTTGCAAGCTTTCCACCCGTT
Source organism: Protopterus annectens (assembly GCF_019279795.1). NCBI lineage: Eukaryota > Metazoa > Chordata > Ceratodontiformes > Protopteridae > Protopterus > Protopterus annectens. Next base: position 234,791,643 of record NC_056737.1, read on the forward strand.
CCTTCCGTCCGGAACGATTGCTATCCAGTCGGACAACATGTCCGTTGTCTGGTACATAAACAAACAGAGAGGGATCAAATCCTAACCCCTATGTCATGAAGCCATGAGAATCTGGCAGTGGGTGATTGCTTCTAACCACTTTCTGATCGCAACGCATATCCCGGGCAGCTCCAACGTGATTGCGGACAGACTAAGCAGATGCATCCTCCGTCCTCACGAGTGGTCTCTCAATCCGAGTGTGATGGCAGAAATCTTCAGCCGTTGGGGCCAGACATGCTGTGATCTTTTCGCCTCCCCCTCAAACACAAAATGCAGCAGCTACTTTGCCCTCTTTTCCCCTCATTGGGAGTTACCGAGAGACGCTTTGATTCACGATTGGCCCATGGGTCTCCTTTATGCTTATCCTGCGATTCCCCTGATTCTCCTTTTTCTAAAGAAAGCTATTCAGTTGAGAAGCAAAGTGATACTCATTGCCCCATTCTGGCCTCATCAAGTGTGGTTTCCCTTCATCTGACCTCATCTGTTACAACCTCCTTGGATCCTAGACACTCGTCAGGATCTCATATCTCACCCACAAGGGCTGACTTCCCTTAAATCTGTCCACTCTCAAGCTGACGCTTGGTTTCTCCACTTCCGTTAGTTGCCTGGCAGGAATCCCTTTCTTCATCAGTCTGTGATATTATCCTGGCCTCACATAAACCATCCACCAGAAAACTTTACAGGAACAAATGGAAAAGATTCTCTATTTCGTCATATAATCAGAAGCTAGATCCGTTCTCAGCTCCTGTAGCTAGTATTCATCATTATATTGCTGAGCTGTTCAGCAGTGGTGCATCAGCTTCCACCATTCGAGTCCATTTAACAGCTGTTTCCAACTTCCATAATGGGTCAGATGGAGTTCCGCTTATTTCCACCCAACTTTGCTAGACCTTTCTCAAGGGAATATTCCACAGCAGACCTCCCATCATACAGCTGGTGGAGGCATGGAATCTCTCCTGGGTTCTCCAGTCTCTCTGTACCCCCTTTTGAGCCTGCGGCTACATGTGATCTAAAATTTCTGTCATGGAAATCCTTATTTCTGGTGGCGGTCACTTCAGCCAGACGAATATCTGAGTTGCAAGCCTTATGTATCACGAGCCCTTATCTGATCTTCCATAAGGACAGAGTATCTCTTCGTACTAACCCATCCTTTCTTCCCAAGGTGGTTTCTGACTTTTCTATTAATCAATCCATTGAGCTCCCTATATTCTTTCCAAATTATTCAAACAAGGGAGAATACTGCCTACATTCATTGGATGTTCATAGACAACTAAGTTTCTACCTGGACAGTCCTTTTGCAAGTTGGACCAACTTTTCATCTCCTTTTCGGGCCCTAGAATGGGAGGTGCACTATTGAAAGTTACCTTGTCAAAATGGCTCAGAGATTGCATTAGATTTTCATATTTGCTTACAAATGAATCTAAGCCTGGTCAAATCAAAGCTCACTCAACTAGAGCTATTGCAGCATCGGTTGCCTTCCACTCTAGGGCCTCCATGGATGAAATCTGTGCAGCTGCCATTTGGGCTAAACCCCATACCTTTATCAAGCATTACAAATTGGATCAGATCTCCAGGGGAAGAGCAGGCTTTGGTTCAATGGTTCTCAGGAATGTTCTTCCATATGGGCCACCCAGGTTCTCTCAAGTAGCTTGGGATTCTCTCCCATCAGTGATGAATAGGAAGAAGATTAACAACTTCAGATAAAGAAGTTATGTCCTACCATAACGTTCCATCTGAGTTGTTGATCTTCTTCCAGTCATCACACCCTCCCACCGACCCCCACCAATGGCTCCTGATGGATCTTCTGAGTCTTGTGGTGAAATACCACACACTTCGGCCATAACCACAAAAACAGTATCAACATTCATTTCTATTTCTCGATCCTTATACTGTATTTGCACTCATGGCCAAAACATTAAAGCACTTTTTGTGGGTACTACAGCACCAACATTTGCCAGCCGTACCCCCCTAACATCTTACGCCCAGTGCAGCTGCCCCTTTTTCCCTACCTTAGCTATGCCCTGGAATAACGCGTAATGAGAATGTAGGCTACAAAATAAGTTGCACATGTTATTGGAAGAAGCTGACTTAACACTGAGAAAGTATAATTAAGAGAAAGATGGTGACAGGGGAGGTAAGGAAGGGTTTGGGTTATGTTGTTTAAGGACAGTATATCAGGCAGGATTGTTTAAATGCTGATACAGGGCTTAGAGAATATTTGATGAGAATACAGAAAGTCTTAATCTCCATTACTCTTTCTTTGGCAACATATTCTTTCAAGCAAATGGTTTCTGTGACTGATTCAGCAGGGATACAGATGGCAATGGGAAGAAATTTCTCCCTTCCAGGAAATTATTCTCTATTCACCAGACTAAACCCTGCTATCCTACAGCACATTCTGTCTCGGGGTTAATAGAAACAGTTCCTCCTTCCCAGCTGAGAGAGGGTTTTATTCAAGAATGTTTTGGTGCCAAAGAAAGAAAATGTCTGGAGACCAGTTCTGGGCATCATTTCCTAAACTAGTTAGTGATAATGCCCAGGTTCAAAATGCTTTCATTTTACAATCTATTATCCCTTCTTCAGCAGTTGAGTTTTTTGGTAACGTTACATTTAAAAGATGATTATCATCACATTCCTGTTCATCCAGGCTTCAGGTGTTTCTTTTTGTCTGGTTTATATTATCAGTTCTCTGCTTTACCCTTTGGGATATCCACTTGTCCAATAGTGTTTGCCGTCTCTAGCTCCTGTTATAGTGCATTGCAGGCTACAGAGTATCTACATCTTCCATGCTTAGATGACTTGCTTATCTTTGCTGAATCTTTTTCAGTGTGTCGGGAATCTGTCGCTTGGGTCAGAGATCTGTTCTGAAGGCTGGGATTCCAAGAGAATGTTCAAAAGTCTTTTTTTTTTTTTTAAAACAAGAAACATCTTTTTAAACTGTCACTTATGATATAGGCAATCATACATTTATTTAAATAAAAACAATCCACACCGACACAATCGTAAGTGCAAGCATTTTACTTCACAAACCATACTGACACACTCACAGTTGCAAACATTATACACCACTTATATTCTACCCAATCATTTTCAGTCAGAATTCTTTTTTGAGTCCATCACACAGGATTGTGTTTTGGAGTGTCTGCTAGACTCCTCAGTACAAAGATCTTTTCTTCCACAGGAAAAAAAAATAGATCTATTTTTAGATCTATTTAAGGGGTTTTCCACTCATACTTCGGTCACTGCGAGGGAGTACCTCAGGATTCTGGGTCTTATAGCATCTGTGATTCTTGTGATACCTCTGACAAGGCTCCACATGAGGAATATAGGTTCATAGGTAGGTACTAATCTATCGGCCCAAGGGCCTACATAAGCCTAGCCAGCAAGGTTCCATGGCTTACACCACTCAAGAAAGTTATTTTCCTGTGCCACTGTCGAGCAGAGACACAGAAGTGATCCCCGGGGTGTATTTCCTATTTTCCATCCACTCAACAAGATTTTTCTTGAAGAGTGCTAATGAAGAACTTTGCTTGACATAGATGGGTAGCTTGTTCCAGAGTATAGGAAGTCTCTGGGACAGGAATCTATCCCTCCAGCATGTCCTGTTTATTGTGGTGACGAGGTTTAGGTCCCTAGAGCGTGTAGCTCTGAGGGATTGGGATTTCTTTAGGTCTAGCATTTCCAACAGCTCTGGGTTTGACATAGCTTTATATGTTAGGCAGAGATCACCTCAGAGTAGGCGATATGCTACGGAGTAAAGCTGGAGTTTTTTGAGGCGGTCATTGTATGGCATTTGTTTGAGGCCAGTAATCCTCTTTGTGAGGAACTTCTGTGGCCTTTCCAGCTGCTGCAGATGTCTTGTGAGGTACATTCCAAAAGGGGCATTGTACTCTGTAATGGGTCTAATGAGTGTCGAGTAGAGGGGAACAATGACCTCTTTTTTTCTGGATGAGAACCCTTTTATGATGAGGTGTGCTACATAGAAGGACTTCCTGGCTACTGTGGTGATGTGACTATCAAAGGAGAGACTACTGTTCACCTGGTTCCCAAGGTCTCTTATCATGCATTCGGTGTTAAGTAGATTGCTGCCTATGTTGTAGTTTATGGGTACAGAGTTTTTACCAAAGGGGATGACACTGCACTTTTTGGCATTGAGCTTGAGGCCATGGCTCTGACACTAGGCATCTGTCTCAGTGAGGCCCTTCTGTAGGATGTCCACATCATTTGGGGACTTGACTATGGCTCCTAGTTTGCAGTCATCTGTGAACTTCGTTAGCCAGAGGCCTTCTCTGTTAGCCTGTACTTCAGAGAAGTAGATACCAAACAGGAGAAATTCCAGGATGGAACCCTGAGGTACTCCACTTGTCACTGCTTTGAGGTCAGATTTGGAGTCTGCAACTTTTACAGTGTAGGTTCTGTCAGTGAGCCAGTTGGCAACCCATTGTGTGATGTAGGGATTTATACCTAATTTAGTGAGTTTAGCTATAATTCCAGAATGGGGAATGGTGTCGAAAGCCTTGGCGAGGTGAAGATAGGCTGTGTGAACCACCTTACCCTCATGCATGGCTTTGGTGACTGCCTCAAGGAAGTCGATCAGGTTCAGGAGGACATGATCTGCCTTTCACAAACCCGAACTGGGTGGGATCCAGAGTTTGGAGGTTAACAATGTCTTTGTTTATGAGTTCCATGATGATACGTTCCATGGCCTTGCAAACCAGGCTTATCAGGCTAATAGGTCGATAGTTCCTAGGATCAGTGGTGGCTCCCCCTTTGTGGAGTGGGATAACTGTTGCTGTGCACCATTCAGTGGGCACAAAGCCTGATGCAAGGCTATTATTGAACATGGTGCTTAAGTAGGGAGCCAGCTCATTCTGAAGTTCATGTAAAATGTAGCCTGGGATGTTGTCCTGTCCCATGGATTCTGTGTTTTTGGCTTTAGAGCGTGCAGCTTTTACCTGTGTAGTTGTGATTACAGGGACTCTGCATTCTTCCTGTATAGATATGGGCCCTTTAGGGGATGAGAGGGGGTAAAATTAGCACTGAACCTATCTGCCAGGATATTAGCAATATCAGTTGTTTCTGTAATTTTCATGCCTTTGTGCAGTAACTCAGAGCAGTTCTGGGTGTTGCCATCTAGATTATTGACATAGCTATAGAATGTTTTGTGGTTGTCCTTGGATTTAGTGGTGATTTTGTTTTCGTAGCTAGCTTTGGAGGATATTATAAGGGATCTCAGCTTCTTACTGATGCTGAGCAGGGAGCTCCTCCACTCATGGGATTTTACTCTCTTTTGCAACAGTTTCTTCCTTCTCTTGTACAGTTTGTTTATGGCAGGGACCACCAGATTGGCTTCCTTTTTTTGGAGGATAGCGTCTTGGTTCTGTTTGGGATAACAATCCATGCACTCGTGTAAGTGCTTATAGAGTGCATTTGTGTAGGATTCATCAGTTGTAACTGTATTGTCCATCTGCATGGGCGTCATGAAGTTCACCACTTTTGTCGTAAGAAACATGAAGTTGGCTTTGGAGACATTTTTTACTGTGGTTTCCTTAATGGGGGGTGGGGGCGGGATGTGGATATCAAGGGTGATAAGCTTATGGTCGGATCGGACCAATGAGGAGTTGACTTCAGGTGTGGAACACCAGTCACTCATGTTGGTAATGACTAGGTCTAGGATATTGTTGCCCCTGGTGGGGGTGTGGATAAGTTGATCTAGGGCATTAGAGTTTATGAATTCCAGAAAGAGTTGAGCTAAGGAGTTGGTACACAAGTAGTTTTCCCAGTTAATGGTGGGGTAGTTGAAGTCACCCATTATTAGGGTGTTTATATATAGTGGTATCTGAAGTCTCTTTGGTCCAGCACCTACATCGATTATCTCTGGGGGTCTGTATTATGTTGTTGAACTTTTAAATGTTCGAACATCATATGGTCGACACCATATGGTCGAACATTTAAAAGTTCAAACGTTTCAACGGAGCTCTCCGTACAGTGCGGAAATGGAAGTTTTCCATTGTCTACACTGTAGTGCGATCTTGGAGTTTGTATATTTAAAGAGCAGGGGGTGTAGGGGAGGCTTGCTCCCCACGTGGGGGGTGCCCCCCCTGCTTAACCTTTCAGGTAGGTTTTCTCTGTTTTTTTTTTATTTGATTTTCGAACTTTTAAGAGTTTGAACATATGGTTTCGACCATATGGTGTTCGAACTTTTAAAAGTGCGATAATATGATATAGATGCTTATCTTTTTGAGATTTATGAGAAGGGAAATCACTTGGTCTAGATATCGAATATCTCTGAATCCAGGTCTCCCTTTTTTCCCTGCTGCTTCAAAGCAGTCAGTTAGCACATACATCTTGGACTTTGAGGAGCAGTGTCAAGGGGGGATAAAAGTGCAAGATATTTAGGACAACAAAGACAGACATAAGCACATTAATATTAATATAAAAAAATGCTTGCCCTTATCAAGGCACTCAACTTTCTGAATTGCCTCTGGTCCTCAGGACCAAATCAAGTTGTTATAGACAATACCACAGTGATGTAGTTTATAAACAAGCAATAGGGAACCACATTTTACCCCCTGTGTAGACTAACCACGTTAACATAGAATATAGTTTACAGCACAATCTCACTGTATAGGGTTCCTGAATTCAGTCAGAACAAAACTGTGTGGCAGTCAAGCTAAGCAGGACATGGGCAGGCCGTCACCAGTGGGGCCCTGATGGAGAGATGAAAAGTCAGCAAGCAAAGGAGTGTAGTAGTGCTGAAACTGAATTCATCCTTAAGTCTTGGTGAGTACCTTTACGAGGTGGACCCTGTTTTTACAAAACCTCACCAAGGTGACACTGATATATAGACTGTATTTTTTTATAGCATATATCATGAACAGAAGTAAATCAAAAATAAAAAAGATAGCTGAGTGCACAAGACCCAGGATAAAAAAGTGCCCAATCCTGGTAGGCGCACTGGTGCCAGGACTGGAAAAAATGACAGTGTAGAATCCTCAAAATACAGAAACATTCCTATAGTGGGGCCAGACCAGGCTCAGGGGGAAGATGGCCCCCATGTTGTAGAAAGAATTAGAAGTCCACAAAAATGACAAAAATTGATTGGCCAAAGAAGAGCCATAAAGACGATAGAGTGGACTATTGAGGATAAGAAAGAAATTATGTATTGTTACTATTATACAAAAAGCCCAGTATTTCCAGACACAAGATGTACAAAATGATTAAAAAAGAATTTACAATCGTACTTAGATATGTTACCAGTTCATGTAACACTGTACGAATTGCAGAAGTAGTCATTACTGGGCACATTGTGGGTGGCTAATGTCAAAGAGTGAAACAATACTAAATTCATGAACTTTAATCGTACTTTGACTTAGGAATGGGGTCCATTCCTGTCATGGTATTAGAAACCCAAAGGACTTGGAGAACTTAAAAAAAGTGGAAACTAGATCAGGGTGGTCTTGAAAGATTTGATTCATTTGTGGGGAGTTGTACAGGTAGACATTTTTTTCCTCCTCTGTGAACAATCACTAGCAAAATTCAGCTCCAGAACTTCATGCAAGAAGGCTTGGAAGACAATATGCCTTTTCATTTCTTTTCCTTTGGTACAAAAGTTACAGTGTGCTTTTCCATTCTTCCCACTGACATAGGATGCTTCTGGAGATTCAGAAGGAATCCCTCAAAATCATTGTGGTGACTCTGTTCTGCTCCAGGCAACTGTGGTTTTGTCTTCTTTTGGAATTGGCCAGAGACAGTTACCTCAGGCTTCCTCACAGAATGGATCTACTCACACAAGAACGGGGGTGTTTGATACATTTTGACCCCAAACAACTTCAGCTGACTGCCTGGATGATAGAATTATAATTCCCTTTAGGAACATGTTTACTGAGGACATACAGCGGGTACTGATGGAGGCAAGAAAGCCTGCTACTACAAAATCATATATGAACAAAATTAAAAGATTTTCTTGTTAGTGCCAACAACATGAGCAGCACCAATTCAGAGCTAATGTTTCTCTGGTTTTACAATATTTGTGTGAGTTACTTTCCTGTGGCTTATCTTACTCCTCTGTCAAGGTACATTTGTCAGCCATTTCAGCATATCTGTCCTTGGATACCTATCTTTCAAGGTATTTTCATGTTAAAATGTTTTTGAAAAGAGTATTGGAAAAGAGACCACCAAGAAAACTACTGGCTTCTCCTTGGGATCTTAATTTTTTGTCAGAGAAGCTAACATTTTCTCCATTTGATCCCTCTCATCTGGCTGACTTAACATTCTTAACATGGAAAACAGTTTTATTGATTTCTCTGACTTCTGCAAGAAGAGTATCTGAGTTGCAAGCTGTTATGGTGGGTCAACCTTCTCTCATTTTCTGCAGATACAGGGTTTCTTTGAGAACTAATCCTTCTTGTATGCCTAAAGTGGTATCCACGTTTACTTTAAGCCACACTATTCATCTCTGATTTCTTCCCTGGTCCTAAAAATGAGGGAGAAAGGATAATCTGAAGTAGTTAACTTCATTTGATCAGCAACCTCTGGGTATCGGATCCGATTTGGATCCAAGCCGGCAGCTTTCCTAGCCAAAGATCCGAGCGCCAAGTTTCTCCCCCTACCCATAATGCCCTGCCACCTCCCTCTAACCCTCAGATCTCATTTGCTGCTGCTTCTTTAAGCATCTTAGAATGAGCTCCTAGCGTGGGTGTTGTGAGTTTAAGGCTTTTTATATACTTTTCCGGTCAAAAAATTCTATAATTTTGTGTGTGTGGTTCCCTTCTCTCCCTTAGTATTTTTGGGTAGTTTAAAGCTTCTTAGTTTAGTTAAAGTTTATTCCCCTCCCCCCTGTCTGTGTGTGAAGGTGTATGCATGTGGGCCTGTTCTTTTCCTTTTTCTATAAAAATGTCTGAAGGCCCAAAAGCTGTGTTCTCTAAATGCTCCGAGTGTGGCCATAAGCTGTCCTCAGTGGATGGCCACACTCAGTGCACTATTTGCCTGGGTGTTGACCACCTTTCTGCAGGTTGCACTATTTGTGCAGCCTTCAACCCCAGGGCTTTGAGTGATAGGAGGATGAAGCTAATCCTTGTGGGCCTTTTGCCACCTGATTCCACTTCGTCCTCCTCCTTCTCTGTGGCGCCAGCCGCTGCTGCGGCTGCTCTACCTACCGCCTCCGATCCCCTGTCCGGGACTCAACCTCCCTCTTTGGCCCAGGAGGAAAGGGACTGCAAAAAGAAAGATAGGAAGGACAAGAAGCGGGAGAAAGATAGGCACCGTAGCCACAAGAGGCGGTCCGAGTCAGCTCCATCGACCCCGACGTCTAAGCAGCTTGCCTCTCCCCTTAAGGTCTCCGGGCCTTCCCCTCCCGGTTTAGTTCTCCACGTTTCTCCCCGGAGCTGGAGGAGGAGACCCGGTCACCTTCGAGGTCGTCTAGGCGGCCTTCCCGGCCGGCCTCGGTGGCCTCATCCAGGTCAACGAGGAGTCTATCCGACGCAGACATGGACCGGATGATGCATCGATTTCTTCATGCCCAGCTGCAGATGGGAGTGCTCTTGCCTCCCCCCCTCTGGGGGGGAGTTCGACCCCTTTTTTCGCCCCCATTGCTCCTTCTCCAACCCGCTATCGGGGTTCCGAGCTGTCGGATCCAACTAGCTTCGGAGGTGGGGTGATGTCGGCATCTGCAGTGTTTCCTACTTCGGCGCCAACTGTACCCTCAAGTCTGTCGGATCCATTTTTGGATCCAAGCTCTCGGGGCTGTGAGTTGAGCGTCGGAGCCAGAGGGGTCAGTGGACCTTCGGCTCTGTTGACATCAGAGTGCACTACTCTTTTGGATCTGATCGGGTCATCTCCCGTTCCGATCCGCATGCCGGATCCGAGGGGACTGCTTTCGGATCCTAGGGAGAGTATTTTACCCTTGGCATTCAGTGTTGTGGAGAGTGTCCTTTCGAGGGATTCGAGGCCCCAGGCTCTTGCTACGGATCCACCCTCCATTCCCTCTTAGATGGGTCTGTCTTCCATCATCCGGCCCCAGGGACAGCCTGCGCCTACATCCCAGATGGTTCTTGTAGAGGAACAGGCCATTGTTGGTGAGCCCTCTTTGGGCAGCCCCCCCGAGGAGGTCCCTCACAAACGAAAGTGCAAGAGGAGGCACTTGGACTCACCCGCGTCCCTCACAGAAGACATGGACTTAGAGGAAGGGGAAGGTTCCCCAAGGTCACCCCCCGATGACGTCTCCTTTGGAGACATTATGGAAATGTTGCGCATTAGAGGGGGGTGGTCTGCCCAAAAACCTTCCTCGGATGAGTCTGTGTTTCTGGAGGTATTTGACACAGGCCCATCTACCTCTTGGGTGTCCCCTCCCGCCAATCCCCTGGTGGACCTCATAACTACCAGGGCATGGAAGGAGCCGGACACTTTCGAGCCAATACCCAAGAGACCGGACAGGATCCTCAGCCTTCCCACGGACAGGACAGTTTGGAGCAAGGGTGCCCCAGTGGATGCCATGGTGGTGGCTGCTGCCACTAAAAAGGAATTAGCACAGGAGAGTTCCTCAGTACATCCTCCAGACAAGGAGTCTCGGATGATGGACCACCTCGGAAAGCGGATGTTCGCTTCAGCGACCTTCTCTGTAAGGTCACTGAACTATATGGCACATGTAATTCGGCACCAGAAGGATCTAATCAAAGAGTACGCTGGATCACCCCCAGAGTCCATGTTGGCCAAGGACAAACGGACCTTCTCAGCTCGAATGGCCACTCTCAAGTCAGTTCCTAACACATCTATGCAGCTTCTCTCCCATGCCATGGAGGGAGTGGCTAGAGCCAGCGGAACAGGCATTGTCTTACGTAGACAGGCCTGGCTCCATCTCTACGACTTTGCGGAACCCTTCAAGGCATCCTTCGCGAACGCCCCTTTTGACGGTTCTACGCTTTTCGGGAAAACCATCCGCGATAAGCTTCTCCAGAACGAGAAAGACGGGAAGATGTTGTCTGCCATCGGGATCCACTTCTCGGCTCCTCAGAGGTCCTACTCCAGGAACCAAAGAGGACAAAAGAAGATGTGGTTCTGGAAAGCTCAACAATCCCATTTGCTATATGTTTTAGTTATGCATCAGTATTACAAGAGTTAAATGTAACTTGGTGGAAAAGTCTTAAAGAATGTGACTTTTTAATTAGTGAGGGTTTGTGATAGGTTATGCTGAATGTGTGGGGTTGTACTTTTTAAGTTTTGTAATATTTAAACAAGTTTTGCGATGGTTGTTTTATTCTGATGAAGTCCGTGATACCTGGATGAAAGCACTCAAGTTTGTGAATAAAATTACAAAAATCTGGTTTAAGAGTATAGAAAGTATCCTCACTGTATCAGTGTTATGCACCTGCCATGTCTTTAGACTTGATGGTAAGTGTGGTGAAATATTTAGATTTGTTAAAAAACATGTTACCTCAGGAGTGATTCTCAGAGAGAGACAAACTGATTTTTTTTGAAATTCAACTCATCTTAAATAAAAGCAGCTACCAAAAATATGCCCAGTTTTTATGTACATTAGATGAAGTTCATACACAAAAACTCCATCATCCTGGGAGACTAACTATCCATTGATTAACCAGGAGACCTATAACTCAAATGTAGGCTATACCCAAAAAACTCCTACATTTCATAAACAAGAATTCCCTGGTTAAAATGTTCTTAACCTGGCCCTTAGAAATGTGGTAGCTATATGTCCTATCTCATAGGTAATCCCTAAATCAGCTGAGGCAAATATTACAGTATTCAAATACTTCAAATGTACAAACTTGTCTCTGTTCAAATATAACAGTATCCCTCACAATGTAGACATAGCTAGTAATTTTGCAACTCTAGGCTCACCTAGAAATCCTTATAAACCTGTCAGTCAGTACCAAAGTTAAACCAAAAGGGAAAGGAAAGTGTAAACCATTGTGGTGGTCCACATATATAAATAAACAATACAATAACTGAAAAAAGTTGGTTAGAATACATAGCAAAACTAAAGATCCACAAAATCAGGGTTAACATCAAAAGGGTAATCCAAGGTACTTAAAAACATCATTAGAAAAACAAAAACTACCTATGAGGTTAGGTTAGCATCGGAAGGTAAGAATAATTACACAGCAGTTGCAATGCCTCTTTTGAAGGGTAGCCCCACAAAGGACCCCAAGAATTACAAACCCATCAGCTTGACAAGCCACATCTGCAAGACAATGGAACATGTTATAACAGAACTGATAAACTACAATACAAAAAATATTATAGGAGTTGACCCTCAGCAATTTGGCTTTGTCAGGGGTAGTTTCTGTCTAGTGAGTCTGGTAATTTTTTTTGGGAGGGGATAATATAAGTCATGGACTTCTGATCATGCTGTTGATGCAGCATACTGCGACGTCGCCAAAACATTTGATACCATACCACATGCCAACACTGTCAACAAATGAAATAAATGCATTTCAAATCAATCCCAGTGTAGTTAGAGGGATAGCTCATTGGCTGAGGGACAGAGCTCACTCTGTGAGGGTGGAACGCATAGCCTCCAAGAGCATGAAAAAAACACAGTAGAGTGCAACAGGGTTACATTCTAGTACCTTTGCTATTTAGCATATACTTCTCTAATCTCCAAATCAAAAATCCTGAACTCTGGTTAACCAGTTTATACTTAAGTCCAGTCTTGATATGTAGAAAATACAAAGTGAACTTAAACATATTAATAGCTGGTGCACTGACAGTTGGCTAAAACAAAATGCTAAAAAATCCAATATTGTGCACTGGGCAAGCAAACCCCTCACCCAGCTTATTGTATAGAAAACACCCCTCCAAAATAAGATGATGTAAGAGACATTGGAATATGTTAGGTAGGTAACTCCATGTCCTTTGACCATCATGTTGCAACAGTGGTCAGGAAATCCTTCCATTTGGCACAGCTGATTACTAAGGGTATTTCCTCTACGTCCAAAGGAGTCTTGACCTCTCTATGTTTTGCACTGATCAGGCTCATAGTAGAATATAGTGCCCCCATTGGGATGTACCTTACTAAATATAACAGGCAGTTAGAGAGACCCCAAATGTTCCATATAAAAAGATCATAGGACAAAAGGATTTGAGCTATCAAAAGAGGTGGAGGCCTTGTCCCTGTATTCAGTACCCTACAGGATTTTGAAGGGTGATCAATGTCTTGTCTTTCAGGCCATTAGGGATCCAGCAGTCCAGGGCTTCTTATTTCTACACAAATCAAACTGTCCTGTGAAGAATAGAACCAGAGATCTGAACCCACTTCAGTCAATAAGCAAGACATGGTAGAGAGACTGATTTATCACTTCCCTTCTGTGGAATAAACTTTGTCTCCTGATCAAGCGGTGTCAAACACTGTCTTCCTTTAAGAAGGAATTAGACAGTTAGATGGATAGTAATCATTCGCCCCAGGTAAGACTGGCCTGTAGTACCTGGAAAAAGGAGGTACGGTCTAAGGGTGTTTGCTGGCAAGGGGTAAATGACCACATGGCCCAGCTGTCTTATACATTCCGTGATTCTACTATATCCTACCAAACAGTTCAGTAACCTCTCTGAAACAGAGATAAGTAAAGCTACCAAGTATCCTTGTGTAAATGACTGCCATTTCTTTCTACTATTAAGTGTCAACACGTATCACAGTGTCTTTCACTTTAACGCTGTTGTGCAAATAAATAAAAAAGCATACTGTGCACCTCTGCTATGCTTAAAACATTAACTTGAATTGACTGTGACTTAATATACATAGGTGTGCAACTATACAGTACATCTCTACGTCATGTGTCATCCACAATGAATTGCTTCAGTAAAGAGAGAAGAATAGAAACACAGTCCATTTGGTGCAGTGCTGTTGCATTGTACAATAGCAATATATTGTGATAGGGTACTGGCTAATTCATATTTATATCCATGGTAGGGAGTGGGAAGCTGTACTTCAATTATGTTGCACCCTTGTAAAGAAGCAACACTGCATTGGGGTAAATATTAATTACCCTTTCACTTCTGTGGTGTATTGTCATAGTGTAATAATGTTTCACAGGAAATTATACTTTTGGAGATATGTACAAATAATTATGAGTTTAAGAGCATTTCTATTGAGCTCAGAATTATTCAGACATTTATAATTATTGATAATATTAGGACTTATTATTTTATGTATTCCTTTAGTTTGGGAAAAATTCAGAAAGGAAGTGGTGATTTTATTTTTTGTTGTTGCTGAACTTTTTTCTATCCTTTATGTTTTTTATGACTATTAAGTACTGACTTTAATGTGAAGTTAAGGTGTTTATTGAAAAGAGCTGGATGCCTATCTTGCCTTCATTCTTTACAGGGGTCCAGAACCGATCCTCAGTTCTGACTTGGCCGTATACAAAAGCTCGAGGTCTTCCACTGGCTCGTGGCTGTATCCCTATCCCATCATGGCCTTGGAAAACTCCCCAGATCTTGTTTGCCGCTAAACAGATCGGGTGCTTCCATTTTGGCTCTGGCTAAGTTGGAAAATTTTTCTTGCTTATTATTAATATATATACTTTGTGTTTTGGCTGTTTAGAAAATTAGCAATTAGAGTTTTAGTAGTTATTTAGTTAGTTTAGAATGTTGGCTCTTGTGATTTGCTTCTGGCCATCGTTTTTATTCGTTAGGCCTGTGTTAACTCCCTATCCTGGCTTAAATTTAGTGTTTAAATCCCGTTTCTGGTTAGAGGGCTTTCTTTACTATCCTTTTTCTTGCTTATTTACACACTCGTTTAATTTAGAGTGTGTTGTAAAGAAAATTATTTATTTCTGTCACTTCTTCCTAACTTGTACAATCATCACCCCCTCCAGCGAAATTAGTCCTGAGGGCCCTGGGGTCCATGGCAGCGGCCATCAGTCAGTCACCTATTGCACGTCTGAAGATGAGAATCCTGCAATGGACCTTAAAGGTCCAATGGTCCATCCTACGTCACCCCCTGTCTACACCTATTCCCCTCAGCAGGATTTGCAGGGAGTCTCTACTTTGGTGGCTCCATTCCAGGGACCTCCGGGAAGGGCGCCCCTTCTCCATGTCCCCACCCCAAGTCACAGTGACCACGGACGCATCTCTCCTCGGGTGGGGGGGGCATTGCATGGGCAGATCCGTCCAAGGCATGTGGACTCACACAGAGACCTCTTTGCATATCAGTGTCCTGGAGATGAGGGTGGTGCTTCTAGCGTTGCAGGCTCTCCATTCCCTTCCTCCTCCAGGGACTATTGCAATTCAAACAGACAACATGTCTGTAGTCTGGTACATCAACAAACAGAGGGGAACCAGATCTTACCCACTTTGCCGAGAGGCCACGAGAGTGTGGGAATGGGCGATATCCACCAACCGCTTTCTCATAGCAATGCACATACCGGGTCAGTCAAACATTCTAGCGAACAGATTGAGTCAAACGATCCTCTCACCTTACAAGTGGTCTCTGAACCTAGTAGTAGTGGAACAAATCTTCCTCAGATGGGGTCAACCTTGCTGCGATCTGTTCATGTCGCCTTCGAACACAAAGTGCAGCAAGTTCTTCGCTCTAATTCCCCCACCAGGGGAAGTCCCCAGAGACGCTCTGGTTCATGCTTGGCCATCCGGTCTTCTTTATGCTTATCCTCCTCTTCCGTTGATGACAAAATTCTTGCAAAAAACTCATCGGTTGGGGAGCAGAGTTATCCTCATAACCCCATTCTGACCTCACCAAACCTGGTTCCCATGCCTACGGTCTCATCTAGTACATCCTCCCTGGATCTTAGATCACATTCCGGATCTGATTTCTCATCCCTTGGGATTGAAGACCCCTACCTGGACAACCTCAAGCTCTTGGCTTGGTTGATCCAGTTCCGTTAATGGCTAGGACTCCTGGTATCTCATCCTCAGTTAAGGCCATCCTGGTGGCCGCTCATAAACCTTCTACCAGGAAAATCTACAAGAGTAAATGGAAGTGTTTCTCTATCTGGGCGGAGCATAGGAATTTGGATCCTTTTACGGCTCCTATACCACCAGTCCTCGACTTTCTATCCCATATTTCTCATCAAGGGGCTAGTTCTTCTACTGTTAAAGTTCAATTGGCAGCTATTTCCCACTTCCACGTTGGAAACAGTTTTGGCCCCCTAGCTTCCTCTAAGATTTGCAAATCATTCCTGAAAGGAACTTTCATCTTAAGACCCTCTGTTAAAGATGCAGTTCCTCCATGGGATTTAACCCTAGTTCTTCAGGCTCTGACTGGTCCCCCCTTTGAGCCTGCAGCTTCAGTCGACTTAAAATATGTATCTTGGGAAACTGCTTTCCTGATTGCCATTACCTCAGCTAGGAGGATATCGGAGCTTCACGCTCTTTGCATTAAGCCTCCATACATCATCTTTCATAAAGACAGGGTTTCCCTCAGGACCAATCCCTCCTTTCTGCCTAAAGTGGCTTCAGAAGCCAATATCAACCAGTCCATCAATCTTACCTGTCTTCTTTCCTAATTATCAGAACAAAGGAGAGCATAGACTTCATTGTCAGGATGTACATAGACCGTTGCGATTTTACTTAAACAGAACAGCTGAATCTTGAAAATCAGATCAACTCTTTGTTTCATTTGCTAAATCCTGTCTGGGTAAGCCAGTGACTAAAGTAACTTTAGCTAGATGCATTTCCCAATGCATCCTTCTCGCATACAGAAGCTCTGGTCGACCTGAGCCCCTGAGGGTTCAAGCTCATTCTACCCGTTCTGTGGCTATTTCTGCTGCCTTCTGGTCAAGGGTTTCTTTGGATGACATTTGCTCAGCAGCTACTTGGGCTTCCTCTCATACTTTTATTACACATTATAAATTGGATTTAATATCCAGATGTCGCGCATCTTTTGGATCTGCAGTGCTCCGGAATATCCTTCCATGAGGACCTCCCAAGTTGGTGGTAGCTGGGGACTCTGTCCCACAGGTTGTGATCAAATGAAGTTAACTACTTCAGATAAAGAAGTTATGTACTCACCATAATGTTCCATCTGAGTAGGTCACTTCATTTGTCAGCAACCAACCCTCCCTCCATTCCCCGGACCTTTAGTTTGTTCTTGAAGGATAATGATACGTCACTTTCCAGATGACATCAGGTGGAACGTTCAAGTACTTTTTCCTTGTGTTATAGTAATGTTCTATGATACTATGGCAAACTTGATCTGAGGGTTAGAGGGAGGTGGCAAGGCATTATGGGTAGGGGGAGGAGCTTGGAGCTTGGATCTTTGGCTAGGAAAGCTGACGGCTCGGATCCACAGGTTGCTGACAAATGAAGTTACCTACAGCAAAGCACTGGAACAAAGCAATAAGTCCAAAAACAAGAATAGTTGAGTTGAAATACCTTTATAACAAAGGTTCAAAAAACCCTTTCTCAATGTTTACAACAGGTATAATGAAACACTCACTTTTATACACACAATATAGATCACATGACCTGCAGCCATCATCACATGACCATAGAATTTAAAAACATAAAAATTTTATAAAAATGTAAAAATACTATGTGCTATGTAAATTATAATGACATCAACTATATAAATTTTAACTACACAAACTTAGGCATCAAGTGTGAAAAGCAACATACACATAAAATACTTATAACTTAATATGAAAGATATATTTAATGCTAAATGTAAGCAGCTTACATAGTATATAAGTGAAAGGTGTATAATAGAAACATGCCCTTCATTTAATAAAAACTACTTTAATCTTGTCTGCTGTATTCTTTGCAGTATAGGTTTTAATGATACAGATGCATTTATGCCAGGGTATACATCAGCTGACAGTCTGATTATCCATTCATATTCCCTCAGGTCCAAGGAATTAGACAAATCCCCTCCCCTGGGTGATGCACTAACACAATCTATAACCTGAAATTTAAAATGATGTGAACTGCCCTTAGCTACAATATTACAGCGCATTGTTGTTTCCATTTAGAAGCCTAATGTTGGACTTGTTATAAATGAAGTTACCTACTCAGATGGAATGTTATGGTGAGTACATAACTTCTTTTTTCATTTCTTGGATATTCACATACAGCTGAGGTACTAGCTTGACAGAACAAAATCTTTCAGAACTTTTCAGAAGTTGTTCAGTTCTTGTGAATGTAAGATAAAAGGGCAACCTGTGACAAAATAGACTGTTGCCAACTGGTTGTCTCAGGCTGCTACCTTTGTTATTCCCACCACAACAGAACTATTCCAAGCAGTCAAAGCTCATTGTGTTAGGGCCGTGGCTTCTTTTATGGCTTTTTGGAAAGAAGTCAACTCTAGAAGTATTCTAAAAGCAGCAGCGTGGTCCTTTGTTCATGCGTTTACAAAGCACTGCAAGCTAGATTCCTTTTCCAGGTCTAGGTCAGGCTTGACTAAGATCATTCTCTAGGGCTTCCTGGAGCCTTCCCCATTCCAGTTCCCAGTTGTTCTAAGCTATGGTAATCTACCAATATAGATTAGGCTACTGCAGAAGCGATCAATATGATGAACATGATACAGTTGTGTAAGTAAACTTACCATAACAGTAAAAGTTTGAATGATCACTGCTACTGTAGCTCCTCCCATACACCATCTCCCTTGTTTTTGGTCTGTTTTTTCTGCCAGGGTGTGGACATTTGTTTTTTGTTGTTCATAACAATCTCTTTTAGGGTCAGCCTCTTTTTCTCATTTGTCAAGAAAGCTTTGAAGGGCTTGGTGCCCAAACCTGTCTTTTGTCAGCTCAGCTTGAGCTGACTAATGGTTTGGGCATGTGGAAGGTGCCCTGAAGCTTTGGAAACTGGCTGGCTGTTACATCCTATGAGGATGTAATCCATATAGCTTAGGCTACTGCAGCAGTCATCATTCAAACAACTACTGTTATGGTAGGTTTACTTGTGCAACTCTACTTTCCTTATTATTTCTGACTTTTTAGTCCAGAATGGAATGCTTACAGTATCTCTGTTTCAGGGGATATATTCTGGCACTGATTCCTAACTGACTAGGATTAATAGAAAGTGTCTCTATTCATAACATCCCAAACACGATT
Organism: Protopterus annectens; assembly: GCF_019279795.1. NCBI lineage: Eukaryota > Metazoa > Chordata > Ceratodontiformes > Protopteridae > Protopterus > Protopterus annectens. The sequence continues at coordinate 234,810,704 of NC_056737.1, forward strand.
TCCTGTAGCTTTAGTTTGAATGTTTGAAAATGTCTTTTTTGATTTCAGTGTTACATTTCCTTGAGGAAAAGTTAGATTAAGCAATTGATTGTTCATATAAAGAAATCTTCATGTGACTTCACGCAGTAACTGTATACTCTGCAGGCATCTTCACAGTTAATAAAGAAGCAAAGCTTAGATCTGATGTTGTCTGTTTATTTCATTCCTCAACATATTGGTCTCCAGATCTGTGTCATATCCGACTTCGGCCAATCTCAAACTTTGGATCTGGTGCTCTCCATTACCTATAACCCCCTTGTGCTGAATGAGCTACATCTAATCTTCTCTGCCACCACAAGCATAGGACGGATCTTTCGGTGTTCAGGTTTTCTATTGGAAGTAAGTGTTTGATTTACTCCTTCCATTGCTATTGCTTCTTATATACTTTTACCTCTTTTCATGTCCCCTATAATTGGACATTCATTACTATCTGTCTTTCTTTTAAATCTTTTCTTTCCTTAACCTCCCGTCTTTGGAAATCATCCTTAGCGCTTTGAGCACTTTTTTGTCTCATTAAAAAAAAATCCTTTGTCTGTCCTCCCTTATTATTGTTGCTAATTTTTCAGTATGTTAGAAAAGTTCTCAGTTTTAAAAAGTATGTGGCCTGTGGCCATAAGTTGCTCAATTCAAATGCTCGCACCAAGTGTTTCTATTGACTTGGAGCTGCTCATCTAGGGACCTACTGTAGTATTTTTAAGGCTTTTGATCATTGTAGTGGAGTATCAAAATAAGCTCATTCTAAAAGGGCTTCTCTCAGCCATCATGTGAGAAGGTGCCCCTTCTGCTTTCTCAAGCATTCCTTTTGTGTCTTCTCCCATTGAGAAACCAGTTGAGAAATATAAAGATAAGACTAAAGAAAAAAATAAATGAAAACATAGGCTTAAGGTCTTGAAAAAGAGATCCCTGGAGCACACACACTCGCTTTGGCCGAGGTACCAGCACTCTTTTTGGACGCAATCTTAATCAGATCTAGTACCCCACCTCCATGGTTTTCTCCAGGGCAAATTTCCCCCTAGGCTCTGTTCTCCAATATTATGAAAAAAAGTCTTCCCACCAATTTAAGTCCCCATCTTCTGCATCATCATTATGGTCAGCTAGATCTTCCAGGAGTCTTACTGAAGCAAATGTGGACAAGATGATGAGGAGGTTTTATCTGACCCATATCCAGCTGGGGGTCCTTCTGGCCCCAGCCAACACTAGATCCGGGGGATTGTTTTTTTCTCTTCATTCAGTTATTGCTCCTTCTCCAGTCTGCTGGGATCAGAGCACATTGATCTGAGTTCTACCTAGGGTAGGTCTGTGTCACAGCAGAGGATTTTGTCTTCCTTGATAACAATAAGTTCTTTGATTCAGTTGGATCTGACCGCTTTGGAGCCTTCTGAATCTTGGATCCGAGTAGTTGTTGCCAACTCTGATAGGGAGGGTCTTCTGAACCATTCGTCTTTTGAACCATTCCTTCCTCTTGGAGCCTTAACATTAGACAGTTCACCTCCAACTTCAGCCTCTGATCTGGACTGTAAAGTATCCTTGGTTGAGCCTTCTTTGGGTGTTTTGGCCCCTAAGGTTAGGCTGTGCAGATCCATTTCAAATTCGACTTTGAAGGCTTTTGAAGGAGTGCTCTCCTAACTTAGAGAGAAGACTTCTCTTTCAAGCTCGTATCCAACTCTTCCACACAGGATGTCCCAGGGTCCAGATCCTATTCTTATTCCATTGGGACAACCAAATACCAGGTGCCTCGAATGAGCTGTAGTAGTAGAGCCAATCTCAGCTTCTGAGTCCTCCCCAGAGCAACCCACTGAGGTTCATAGGAAGAGTACATGCAAACTGAGAGAACTGGATTCCTCTCAGGAGTCCATCACTACTGATACTGAACTTAAAGAAGGAGAAGGTTCTCCCAGATCCCCCTTGAGGAGGCTTTGTTCAGAGAGATACTTGAACTTTTAAAGAGACAGAGGGTGGTCTACCCAAACATCTTCACTGGTTCTGGCTCATCTATATATTAGAGAGTCCAGCCTGTCAGTAAGATGTTGGACCTTATCTCTAAGTGGACCTGAAAGGAGGTAGACCAGCTATACCCTTCCCCAAAAAAAACAGATAAATTCCTCACCTCCCATAAGGATCATTCCCATTTAAACATGGTCCCTATAGCAGAGTCTATGGTGGTTGTGGCGGCCACCAGAAAGGAACGTGCAGAAGAAAGCTTCCTCATCCATCTACCAAACAGAGAGTTTCATACATTAGTCAGGTTTAGGAAGTGGATTTACACCTCATCTACTTTCTCGATGAGATCGTTGAATTATTTGGCACACGTTACCCATTTTCAGAGAGATTTGACCAAGGAGATTTCCAAATCTCTCCCAGGAACCTTGTCTGTGGATCAGAGGAAATCCATTAATGTGAAGTTGGCTATCCGTCAGTCTTTGTCCAGTGTCTCTACGCACCTTATCTCCAACGCTATAGAGGGTGCATCTAGGGCAGCCAGCACTGGCATTTCCATTAGGATACATGTTTAAAAGGGGCTATGTGATTTTTTTTGGAACATTTTAAGATGTAGTTTGTTAACACCTATAATGACAGGAAAACACTTTTTGTCCCAAAGTCAAAGAAAATCTCCAAAAGTAAATAAGATGGTAAATCCCTAATAATTATTACATTTTCAACCCTCAAATTGTCTTTTTGAGGAATCAGAAAGGAGGTAAGAGAATTTTATTTCACAAGTCTCAAGGGTTAACTTCTGACAGTTCCAGAGACAGAACCCCTGACAGAGGAGGGGACTGTAATAATGGACATACCCTCAGGGTAGAGGTAGTCCACAGAACCAAGACTTCAGGGATCCCTTCTCCAAGAGGTCTTTTCAGTGCTCCTTAACAGTGGCCTGACTACATTGTTCTGGAGGCATCCAGATGGGCACTTTATTCTACACCCAACAAACTGGACATCTATCTCTCAAAACAAATGGGTGCAGTGGATTTTGACCAGAGGCTACTTCATCCCCTTCCTCACTCCTATACCTCCCAAAAATGTTCCCAATGTACCACCCTCTCAAAAGGAAACAGCTGCTGGAGAAATAAGGAAGCTTCTAAACAACTGAGTCATCCAAGAGTTCTCACTAGGCTAAAGATGATCTGGAATTTATTCTGGATTATTTTTAGTGCCAAAGAAAACTAGGGACATAAGGCCAATCCTGGACCTGAGCTACCCAAACAGATTTGTGAAACAAATTAAATTCTGAATGGTCACAGTGCAGTCTATTGTACTGCTGAGGGAGAACAGCTGGATGTGCTTGACAGACTTCCAGGATGCATATTACCATGTAAAGATGGACAAGCTATTGTTCCTTTGCTTTCAGCTGGGAACCAGTCATTTTCTGCTCAGAACCCTGCCCTTTGGTCTCACCACAGCCTCCGGGTGTTCACCAAATGTATGGCAGTGATAACAGCTTGCCTCCGACTTCAGGACTTCTGGGTGTTCCCTTATTTGGGTGAACCAAGAATCTACTCATTTAAGCCAGAGACTCCTTGCTGCATCTGTGTGCAAACCTGGGTATTGCACTGAATCTAATGAAATCCAGGTTTCAGCCAGTACAGTCCTTTGAGTTCACTGGGACACTTGTGGACATGAAACTTCAAACTGCAAAGCTGCCTTAGACAAGAATTCCATCCCTTCTTCAACATGCCCTTGCTTTTTTATGTCCTGTCTGAAGCCACAAGCAAAACAGAATCTTCGCTTTCTAAGCTGTATGGCAGCCTCAGTTACCTTTGATACCATGGCAAAATACTACATGCGTGCTCTTCAATGGATTCTAGCAGTTTGATGTTCAATATGATTTCAACCCATGTCCTATCAGGTGTCTTTTGACAGACATCTGTGAGACTTACATACAGTGGTAGTTGGAATTTCTACATGTCTGACAAGGACATCCCTTCATTCTTCCTTCTCCATGAGCCATGGTGACCAAAGATGCTTCCTTCTTGGGGTGGGGGTCACATTTCCTGGGAAAGACAGCTCAAGTCACATGGTCCCAGTCAATGTCCAGTCTTCACATCAATGCTTTGGAGATGACAGCTGCTCTGGTAGAGTTGCGGGCCTTTCAGGACTCTCTCCCCTTTGGTGTGATATCTGTCCAGACAGACAGGTAAAACATTGGTGGTTTGGCTAGTCGGCAAACTGGGAGGAGCCAAATCTTATCTGTTATGTTTAGAGATCATGAGAACCTCCTTAGGTAATGCATCACAGCTTCAGCAGCCTCATGCTTCTCAGTTGGGTAAGCCACAGCTGAGATGCCTGTTGAACAAATCTTTCACCCTGATGTATAGTGGGAGACACAGTGAGAAGTGTGGCATAACTGCATCTATCCTGACAATGGACTAAATATATTTAAAACACAGGTTAGCAATTGAGAGTAGAACTAACCACGGCTGGTTACTAGCTTCTCTTGCCTCCTTTAGCAGGTGATATTATTGCCATCTCACTCTCTGCTGAAAAAGAAGGGATACATCATATATCTGTAAAAGTTGTAAATTAAGATGTGAGAACAATAGATAGAGGCCTCAGTCCCATACATTGCGTTCCATTTAGCTACATGGCAAGCAGCCAGCAAGTGTGTGATCTGTGTGCATATAGTAACAAACTTGCACACAAGAATGGCCTGGTTAGTCATGGGGATCTCACCAGGTAGTGTGCAGACATGATGTGCCATAACCCTACACCATAACAGGCCATGTATAAGCACTCATTAAATATAGTTGGTGTATTCAGTTAAGTACCATCAACAAACATCTCTCCTTCATGCATCATGCAAGTTCTCAAATCTCCCCAGAATATGGTATCACTTTCATGAGAAATAAAAGGTTAGCTTGTAAATTTTTCTTACAAAGTGATTTCTGAATCACTGGTAGTGCAATGTGTAGATGCAACGTAGTGTGATGCACTTACTTATTCAGATCTTCTGGATGAGCTCTTAGTGACAGCCTGTCAAAGGGAAGCATACTCAAGAAGCTGTGCTTTAAGTCATGGATGTGACCAAAAAAATAAAGTGATTTAGAGACGTTCATGCAACCTGACCCAATTTGCCTGTGTGTCACACAAACAGATATGAAATTGCATTGTTTAAAAGTCTACCACCATTTTGTATGCTAATTCAGTCAGATTTTGGAAGCTATATTGGATATTAGGTCTCTATCAGGTTTCTAGTGTCACCTAGAGCAAAGTATGAATGAGTGGAGGATAATATATTTGGACACACTATAAATGTAACCATATACATTAATGTTAGCCACAGTGCCTGCAGTTACCACTTAGATTGTCCTGTGTAGTGTCGCTGTGCAGTACACAGTAATATAGCTAAGATATGTGGTCTATATATATATATATATATATATATATATATATATATATATATCTATATATATATATATATATAATGTTAACTGCCTGGTTGCTGTCCTAACACATTGGTTAGGATCCCATATGTATAGCACACAACCTGGATGTTCACTGAATTGTAACTTTTCCTGTTCACAAACATCTGTAAATGTGGCACACAGTACCTGAGGGAGGTAGGCAATGTCATAGAAGGCAGACGTGATGTTATCTGTTTCCTGTGGTTTATTAGGAAACAATATATGCCCCTCCATGTGTAGAAGTTTTATGTCAGGGAATTTAAGTATTTCGGAGTCAGAGGCATGGGAAGTACTCAGTATGTCCACAGCTGGTCTTTGAAAGATCCCTGTAGGTTGAATAGAGGGAACTCTCCATACCCTGGTCTACACAAATGTGGGAAGGCCATGTATTCCTATAGATTCTATTTGTGGTGATATATGTCAACAAAAGCCCTTACAATGCCCCAGTCTACTTTAAAGTGATCAAATATATACTATTCTGTGTAATTTATTGTTGCTGCCCACTGATAGAACCACTTCCTTTGGCACTGCGTGCGGCCTTGCACATACCATTGGAAGATGGCAAGACTAATCTTTGCAGTATATTGTTACATGAACCCTAGCATTCTTGCTGCCTACAATTGATGTATTTCATTTGTTTTCCCCTTTTATATTGAGAACACAGTTTTGTGACCGTCTTCACCTTACATACATTTGCATATCCACACCCATTTTCATTTGCATGTCATTATTTGGTCATTTACATATATGTTCTGCATTGCATTTTTGCTCCCTGCACTGTAACACAGCATGGGACTATTAATCTCTACCCTGCTGCACCATTCCCATATGGAAGGAAGGTCATAGGATTTTATTTGCATCTGTTGTTTATCCTCCACTCCATGTCTTATAAACTGTCTTCCATATGGGGGATTCTTAAGAGCCAGAGGCTTTTGTAAGTACACATATTTTGCTTTTGAAATGTTTATTTGGAACAAATATGTTAACCATCACATAAATATCCAGTTTCCTGTATTTATGTGTTGTACAGTATATAATATATGAATACAATAAACTGTATTCATGTATTTTATATGTTTATTTCTGTATGTAAACATACAGGAAACATATATAATAAAGGAATGCAATGTTCCTATATTATATATATGTTTATTTCTGTGCATATGAACAGTTTCCTGTATTCATGTTATTTTATATGTTAACACCATTTTGATATACAATTATATTTTACTTTTCATGTAACCCATTTTGAGGCTGCATTTGGTATATTTGTGATCAGAGCTTGACTACAGTAACCAATAAATAAATAAGTCTGTCTCCTCCCTGGGTAGACCATGATCATTTTACTGTACTCTAAACAAGGCTAACAGTCAATGAATATGCATTTTATGTATTATGCGTTTTCTATTTCTTTCTTTATGTTTGTAACTCTACAGTACTGTATTTGAAAACTATTATCTGGTGTATTTATCAGTGTTCATTTCTTATCTTTTGTAAATTTTATGTTCTGTAGTATACTGTGCCTGTGCTCTGGGGTATGGATGTGGTGGTTAGCAAACAAATAAAAACAAAAAACAAGTGCATTGCTGTCTGAGTGGAAGGTAAAAAAATCATAAAAATCCACTAGTTAACTATTATACTGCAAATGTCCTGATAAGTCTTATAATACCATTCAAATTTAAGTCTTATTTCCAAGAGTAATACACTCAAATGCAATTAATATAAGTCACATTTCCCCACATTTCTATACTCTTGGTCTATATGGAAGGTCAGCTGTATTGCCTTCCCTCAGTTGCCAACTTCATAACACTCTGCCATACTTAGGCAGTGTAGCAAATGCCGGATGCTTATGGACAATGAACTACTTTCTACTTTGTCACAAATTAATTATGAGAGAGGCAAATATTGATCTAAGATGTAGGTAATGCTCTCACAAAAAAAAAAAAAAAAAAAAAAAACAATCTCTGAACACCCCATACCTACATCACTCCACAGAAATGCATGGAAAATTGTCCTAGCCTGAGAATTTAAAAGTCATTTCCCAAGCCTCCAAGGTTAAACAAGACAAGGTCTCAGTAGAAATTAAGTATCACACCACAGCACATACTGCTACATCCACAATGGAGAGTCACCAGAAATAAAAATGCCTAAACCTAATATGGTAAAACCCTCCATTATCAGTAATGTACTGATGATTGTTGGTGCCATATTTAGACACAGACTCTATCCTCACGTTTGTACAAAAATAGGGTGTCAGTGAGTTATCTTTCCTGTGTCAAGATCCCAGATGTCTCAAGGGCCCTCAGGTCCATGTGTTGGTTGTCCATGTGGGTGTAAATGACATGACTTGTAAAATCCCAAGGGAAATGCAGATAGATATTCTCAGCTCTCCATGCATGTTACAAGAACAGGGAGGACTCTAGTATTGAGTGAGACTCTACTTTGCCAGGAATGATGCCAAGATACAAGGAAAATATGATTGCCTTCAACATTTGGCTCAGTAACTGGTGCCATTCAAGTGGGATCCTGTATGTATCTGCATGAGATGAACTGCTGCACAGCTCCACTTGCCTTACCAAGGATTGCTTGCACCTCTCATTCCAAGGCTTCCCCATACTAGCTAAAGTCTTTGCTGGTCCCTAGTGCCTTTTTAGGCTAACAGATTTTCCACCCTAAAACATAAGAAACAAAGCACTGGATAATACCAGTGTGGTGCTTCTCAGTGACAGGAGTCTAAATAACAAATTGCCTAATGTTGAAGCCTTCCTGCATTTGGTGCGCATTCACGTGTGTATTATTACTAAAATCTGAACAAACCCACAAGACAATTCCAACTGAGAACAGGAAACCTTGTAGCTTCACACTTTTATTCACAAACTTCAGCGCTTTTGTCCAGGCATCACGGACTTCATCAGAATAAAACAACCATTTCAAAGCTTGTTTAAATATTACAAAACTTAAAAAGTACAACCCCACACATTCAAAATAACCTATCACAAAACCTCACTAATTAAAATGTAGATCGAATATATCAGCATTTCAATGACATCAGAAAAATGGACACTAAAAATGCATTATTCAGACATATTTGTGAAAATAAAGACCATGTATTTAAATTTTGTATTATTGACCAAAGTGATTTGGGTCCCGGGGGTGGGGGTGGGGGGGGGGCTGAATCAGATTATCTAGAATATTTGGAATTACAGTAACATACCCAGTTTGTTTCCTTAAGTAGTTTCTTAAGACTAAAAGCTTGCTATATGTTTTAGTTATGCATCAGTATTACAAGAGTTAAATGTAACTTGGTGGAAAAGTCTTAAACAATGTGACTTTTTAATTAGTGAGGGTTTGTGATAGGTTATGCTGAATGTGTGGGGTTGTACTTTTTAAGTTTTGTAATATTTAAACAAGTTTTGCGATGGTTGTTTTATTCTGATGAAGTCCGTGATACCTGGATGAAAGCACTCAAGTTTGTGAATAAAATTACTAAAATCTGGTTTAAGAGTATAGAAAGTATCCTCACTGTATCAGTGTTATGCACCTGCCATGTCTTTAGACTTGATGGTAAGTGTGGTGAAATATTTAGATTTGTTAAAAAACATGTTACCTCAGGAATGATTCTCAGAGAGAGACAAACTGATTTTTTTTGAAATTCAACTCATCTTAAATAAAACCAGCTACCAAAAATATGCCCAGTTTTTATGTACATTAGATGAAGTTCATACACAAAAACTCCATCATCCTGGGAGACTAACTATTCATTGATTAACCAGGAGACCTATAACTCAAATGTAGGCTACACCCAAAAAACTCCTAAATTTCATAAACAAGAATTCCCTGGTTAAAATGTTCTTAACCTGGCCCTTAGAAATGTGGTAGCTATATGCCCTATCTCATAGGTAATCCCTAAACCAGCTGAGGCAAATATTACAGTATTCAAATACTTCAAATGTACAAACTTGTCTCTGTTCAAATATAACAGTATCCCTCACAATGTAGACATAGCTAGTAATTTTGCAACTCTAGGCTCACCTAGAAATCCTTATAAACCTGTCAGTCAGTACCAAAATTAAACCAAAAGGGAAAGGAAAGTGTAAACCATTGTGGTGGTCCACATATATAAATAAACAATACAATAACTGAAAAAAGTTGGTTAGAATACATAGCAAAACTAAAGATCCACAAAATCAGGGTTAACATCAAAAGGGTAATCCAAGGTACTTAAAAACATCATTAGAAAAACAAAAACTACTTATGAGGTTAGGTTAGCATCGGAAGGTAAGAATAATTACACAGCAGTTGCAATGCCTCTTTTGAAGGGTAGCCCCACAAAGGACCCCAAGAATTACAAACCCATCAGCTTGACAAGCCACATCTGCAAGACAATGGAACATGTTATAACAGAACTGATACAATACAAAAAATATTATAGGAGTTGACCCTCAGCAATTTGGCTTTGTCAGGGGTAGTTTCTGTCTAGTGAGTCTGGTAATTTTTTTTGGGAGGGGATAATATAAGTCATGGCTTCTGATCATGCTGTTGATGCAGCATACTGCGACGTCGCCAAAACATTTGATACCATACCACATGCCAACACTGTCAACAAATGAAATAAATGCATTCCAAATCAATCCCAGTGTAGTTAGAGGGATAGCTCATTGGCTGAGGGACAGAGCTCACTCTGTGAGGGTGGAACGCATAGCCTCCAAGAGCATGAAAAAAACACAGTAGAGTGCAACAGGGTTACATTCTAGTACCTTTGCTATTTAGTATATACTTCTCTTATCTCCAAATCAAAAATCCTGAACTCTGGTTAACCAGTTTATACTTAAGTCCAGTCTTGATATGTAGAAAATACAAAGTGAACTTAAACATATTAATAGCTGGTGCATTGACAGTTGGCTAAAACAAAATGCTAAAAAATCCAATATTGTGCACTGGGCAAGCAAACCCCTCACCCGGCTTATTGTATAGAAAACACCCCTCCAAAATAAGATAATGTAAGAGACATTGGAATATGTTAGGTAGGTAACTCCATGTCCTTTGACCATCATGTTGCAACAGTGGTCAGGAAATCCTTCCATTTGGCACAGCTGATTACTAAGGGTATTTCCTCTACGTCCAAAGGAGTCTTGACCTCTCTATGTTTTGCACTGATCAGGCTCATAGTAGAATATAGTGCCCCCATTGGGATGTACCTTACTAAATATAACAGGCAGTTAGAGAGACCCCAAAGGTTCCATATAAAAAGATCATAGGACTAAAGGATCTGAGCTATCAAAAGAGGTGGAGGCCTTGTCCCTGTATTCAGTATCCTACAGGATTTTGAAGGGTGATCAATGTCTTGTCTTTCAGGCCATTAGGGATCCAGCAGTCCAGGGCTTCTTATTTCTACACAAATCAAACTGTCCTGTGAAGAATAGAACCAGAGATCTGAACCCACTTCAGTCAATAAGCAAGACATGGTAGAGAGACTGATTTATCACTTCCCTTCTGTGGAATAAACTTTGTCTCCAGATCAAGCGGTGTCAAACACTATCTTCCTTTAAGAAGGAATTAGACAGTTAGATGGATACTAATCATTCGCCCCAGGTAAGACTGGCCTGTAGTACCTGGAAAAAGGAGGTACGGTCTAAGGGTGTTTGCTGGCAAGGGGTAAATGACCACATGGCCCAGTTGTCTTATACATTCCGTGATTCTACTATATCCTACCAAACAGTTCAGTAACCTCTCTGAAACAGAGATAAGTAAAGCTACCAAGTATCCTTGTGTAAATGACTGCCATTTCTTTCTACTATTAAGTGTCAACACGTATCACAGTGTCTTTCACTTTAACGCTGTTGTGAAAATAAATAAAAAAGCATACTGTGCACCTCTGCTATGCTTAAAACATTAACTTGAATTGACTGTGACTTAATATACATAGGTGTGCAACTATACAGTACATCTCTACGTCATGTGTCATCCACACTGAATTGCTTCAGTAAAGAGAGAAGAATAGAAACACAGTCCATTTGGTGCAATGCTGTTGCATTGTACAATAGCAATATATTGTGATAGGGTACTGGCTAATTCATATTTATATCCATGGTAGGGAGTGGGAAGCTGCACTTCAATTATGTTGCACCCTTGTAAAGAAGCAACACTGCATTGGGGTAAATATTAATTACCCTCTCACTTCTGTGGTGTATTGTCATAGTGTAATAATGTTTCACAGGAAATTATACTTTTGGAGATATGTACAAATAATTATGAGTTTAAGAGCATTTCTATTGAGCTCAGAATTATTCAGACATTTATAATTATTGATAATATTTGGACTTATTATTTTATGTATTCCTTTAGTTTGGGAAAAATTCAGAAAGGAAGTGGTGATTTTATTTTTTGTTGTTGCTGAACTTTTTTCTATCCTTTATGTTTTTTATGACTATTAAGTGCTGACTTTAATGTGAAGTTAAGGTGTTTATTGAAAAGAACTGGATGCCTATCTTGCCTTCATTCTTTACAGGGGTCCAGAACCAATCCTCAGTTCTGACTTGGCCGTATACAAAAGCTCGAGGTCTTCCACTGGCTCGTGGCTGTATCCCTATCCCATCATGCCCTTGGAAAACTCCCCAGATCTTGTTTGTCACTAAACAGATCGGGTGCTTCCATTTTGGCTCTGGCTAAGTTGGAAATTTTTTCTTGCTTATTATTAATATATATACTTTGTGTTTTGGCTGTTTAGAAAATTAGCGATTAGAGTTTTAGTAGTTATTTAGTTAGTTTAGAATGTTGGCTCTTGTGATTTGCTTCTGGCCATCATTTTTATTCATTAGGCCTGTGTTAACTCCCTATCCTGGCTTAAATTTAGTGTTTAAATCCCATTTCTGGTTAGAGGGCTTTCTTTACTATCCTTTTTCTTGCTTATTTACACACTCGTTTAATTTAGAATGTGTTGTAAAGAAAATTATTTATTTCTGTCACTTCTTCCTAACGTAAAGCTGCAGCTCATTTGAGTTAGAGGACTGCTGTTGCCCATTTTAGTTAGAGGACAACCCCCCTCCCTTTTTTTTGACTAGGCAGCTTCGTTTTTAGTTAGAGAGTTGCCACCCTTTTCCTCTTCTTTCTGCAGTTGTTTCTTCCTGTTGTTGTTTAAAAAAAAAGTTTTCGATATATATATATATATATATATATATGTATATATATATATATATATAAAGAGTACAATCATTGGGTTTTCTGCTATACTGTTAAGTAGTTTGTGTACCTTCCTTATATTTGTTGTTGTTGACGGTTTGCATACTTATTATGTCTAAAGAACATAAGGAAACCAAACCCACTGAGTTCAAAAAGTACATGAAGTGTAGCCAGAAAATGTCTCTCACAGATGGCGAACTATTTGTGTATATTGCCTTGGAGCATTGCATCTGCAAGAATCCTGTTCCATTTGCCACTCTTTCAGTTCTAGAATGCTGCTTGAAAGGAAGAACAAACTTGTAGTGAGAGGTTTACTGAATTACTGGTTTACTGAAGTCCCCCTTCACTGAAGCTCTAGAAGAAGGTCAGGGCACTTCAAAATCGACCAAGTCTGCTTCCTCGAAGTCTGACAAATCTGGAAAAAGGTTATCTCCTTCTTCTGGCCAATTGGAGCCAGCAAAAAAAACTGACCAACATTGTATCTCTTGATCGGAAGATTGCTGGGCCCAGAAAATCTCTGTCATTGTCTCCTTCCGTATTGTTGCTGATGGAGTTTGAATTACAGAGCCGGTCCCCAGAATTTGTACCAGTCTCTCCCCTACTTTAAGATCACCCGTTGTTGTTGTGTCTTTCGGCTTATCCCGGTTAGGGGTCGCCACAGCGGAACTCCGGTCCGCTAATGTTTGGTAGTGGATTTTTACGTGCTGAGTTACCAGCCCTGATGCACAACCTTCAACGAAGGCACGCTCATTCACGCATGCCTCCACACAGAAGACGCTCTAGCTGAGAATCGAACGGGACAATGTCTTGCTGTGAGGTGATAGCGCTACCACAGCACCACTACCGCAGCACTTTAAGATCACCCATACTGCAGCCAGTCAGATCTCCTGACCCCTCATCTCTGTCCTCCAGGAATCTTTCTGATGATGACATGGATTGGGAGGCGTAGAGACTTTTAAGGACACCGACGCTGGCCAAACTGCTGTCAGCTCCAATCCAGAGGGATTTAGAACCAACCAAGACCTCCCCTTCAACATCATTTCCTCCTCTGAGCGACCTGGGACCTCGGAGCTGGAATGTCTGGAACCGATTGTAGTGGAACCGTCGGTGCTAAGACCTATTCTGGGATCTTCAGGCCCGACATCCACTCCAACATCCTTGGTTCTGTCTGAACTCGAGGAGTCTAGGAGCCGACACTCTCTGGTTGGGTCTGGGGAGGACAGCCGGATCGGACATTTGTCAGATCCAAACTTGCCTCTTGGGGCTTTGGTGCAGGTGAACTCATCTCCTACATTGGCCTCGGAGTCAAACCCCTTGGTTCCGGGGATGCCTTATGGCTCTTTGGAGCTAGAAATCTCATCGGATCAGGGGAGGGGGCTTTCGAGGTGATGAGGAGAGTGCTATCTCCACAGACAGCTCTACTCTTGGGTCCTGATATTCTTCCCCCAAAACACTGGCGTCTGTCTCAGCACCACACCATCCACAGACATGTGGAGACCCTAGGCCTCAGGATGCCTGATCGGGTGAACCCCTCTCTTCCGAAAACTCTCCAGAGTACCCTTCTGAAGATGTCCCTTGTAAGAGAATTTGCAAGAGGAAGCATTTAGACTCCCCAGAGGAGTCAGTCACTTCTGATACAGACCTTGGTGAGTCAGAAGGGTCCCCATGGTTGCCCTCTGAGGATGTCTTCTTTGCTGACATCCTAGAAAACCTTAAACAGAGAGGTGGCTGGAAGCCCATCAACCTTTCTGAGGAGGAGTCTGTATACCTGAAGTCTTTCAGGTCTCACCCTTCTGCCACTTGGGTGTCTCTGCCTTTCGATGAGCTCATGGAATTAGTTAGTCAAAAGGCATTGGAGTCTCCAGACTCAGTGGAACCTGTTCCTCAGAGGCCAGACAAGTGTATTACTGTACCATCAGACAAAGATTTTCTTACCAAAGGTGTTCCAATGGATGCTATGGTGGTGGCGGCAGCCACCAAAAAGAAACTTTCAGAGACATCCTCATCTGTCTATCCGCTGAACAAGGAGTCTCATATGATGGACAGAAGTGGAAAGTGCATGTTCTCTTCAGCGACTTTTGCACTCAGATCACTGAATTATCTAATGTGCTTCACTAGGCTACAAAGAGATCTTCTAAAGGAGCTAGGAGATGCTCTACAAGGTTCAGTAGCTGCAGTGGTATAAGACAAGGTTTCGTCTCAGCTGTCCACCTTAAAATCTGTAGTTAACTCCTCCATGAGGCTTATTTCTTACACAGCAGATGGAGCGAGCAGGACAGCTGGTTCAGGAATTTCCCTGAGGAGACATTCCTGGATGCGCTTGTGTGACTTTGGAGAACCCTTTAAGTCTATCTTTGTTAATGCCCCCTCCGATGGCTTGTTCCTGTTCGGGCCAAAAGTTAAGGACATACTCACCAGGTTTGAACAAGAAGGCAAAACTCTCTCTGCCATATGAGTTCATTTTTCCCTACCTTCTAGACGTTACCCAAAAGGTCAAAAGGGAGGAAAGATGTGGTTCCAAAAATCCCAAGAGTTTTTCAGGACACACATGGTGATTCTTCCTCCAGGGGCAGAGGGGGAAGCAGTAATGGGAGACACCGTCCACGTGGCAGAGTGGGTCTGCAAACTCAGGGTGACAGGGATTCATTCCATGGTAGGCCCTTTCAGTGCTCCTGAAGGGAGGCCCACCTGTCAATCTCTGGAGGAAATTGGGGGTCACTTATCTTTGTACCCAAAAGCCTGACTAGAAATAACAAAAGACAAGTAGGTACAAGGTATCATATCCAGAAGCTACTCTATACCCTTTTCTTTCCCTGTCCCAAACATAAAGATCACCCCAGACATTCCACCCAGTCAGAGGAAACAGGCAACTCTAGAAATTCAAAAGTTGCTAGACAAAAGAGTCATCCAAATAGTCCCCGCAGACCAAATAGAAGCTGGAACTTACTCAAGGTTCTTTTTAGTGCCAAAGAGAACAAGGGACTGGAGGTCCATTTTGGATTTCAGCAGATTATATGAATCAGTAAGCAAGACAAAGTTCCGGATGGCAATACTGCAGTCGATATTTCCCTTTCTAGGAAAAGACAATTTGATGTGCTCTATAGACCTTCAGAATGCGTACTATCACATAAAAATGGACAGGCCATCCAGGAGTCATCTGTGCTTTCAGCTGGGAGCCAGTCATTACTAATTTCGGGCTCTGCTCTTTGGACTCACTACAGCCCCCAGAGTGTTCACCAAGTGTATGGCAGTGGTCATGGCTCACTTGAGATGTCTAGGATTCTGAGTATTCCCGTATCTAGATGACTGGCTCCTAACCACCACCACCAAGCATCTACTGCTAAAAACAAGAGACACCACATTATTTCTCTGCTCTCACTTAGGAATTATGATAAATTACAAAAAATCTGCTTTGTTGCCATCTCAGCATATCGTTTTTATAGGGGCAGATCTTGACACAACAAAAATGATGGCAAAACTTCCTATAGAACGAGTTCTAGTACTGTGACATCAGGTCTTAAACCTTCTTTCCAAGAAAAGAGTACAAGCAAGAAAACTTCTGAAAGTCTCGGGAACCATGGCTGCAGCGATAAACTTAGTTCCATTAGCACACCTGCACATGAGAATTCTGCAGTGGCTACTGTTCACTCATTGGTCATTGCAGGAACTACCCATGTCTCACCAAATTCTGATAACAGAGTCCTGCAAGAAAGACCTTCGCTGGTGATGTCACTCTACTCACGTGACATCAGGTCAACCCTTTGTCCTTTCACAGCCTTTAGCCAAAGTAACCAGAGACGCCTCCCAGATAGGGTGGGAGGGTGGCATTATCTGGAAAGAACAGTCCAAGGCACTTGGCAGGATCATGAGGCCCATTTGCACATCAATGTCCTAGAAATGAGAGTGGTGATTTTGGCATTGGAGGCACTTCAGGACTCTCTTCTGCTGAGAACTATTGCAATACAGACAGACAACATGTCAGTTGTTTGGTACATAAAACAAACAAGGAGGAACCAGGTCCTATCCCCTTAGTCGAGAGACCCTGAGAGTATGGCAGTGGGCAACCTCCTCCGAAAGCTTTATGATAGCAATGCATATCCCAGGGAAATCCAACGAGATAGCAGGCAAACTCAGCAGAGTGATTCTGATGTCCCTAAAACAAGAAGTAGCGGAGATGAATGTTCTTCATCTCACATTGCTGCAGTCCTTACACTTGGGTAGTCCGCTGTCCACGGTCGGCCCGAATATCAAAGTATAAGGCTGACGTCGGTCAAGGCGCATTAGACTGACATCAGGACGTCAGGGTACAAATGCGCATGACCGACGTCATATCCTCAGTCTTTTTTGCCGCATGGTCTGATGCAGAAGCAGCGTTGCAAGTGCCGTTCGGCGTTCTGAAATTTTTCAATTGAGTTTCAGACCGAGTCAAAGTTGGCTAAGTACCCGTTGGAATATTTTAGTTTTTTCTTGCCTCAGTGGTTTACCGGATGTCAGAAAAAGTGAATAACTGTATTTCTTGTGGGAAACAGATACCGCATAGAGATTATCATACTTTGTGTATTCCTTGTTTAGGGCCTGAGCACGACGTTGGGTGTCGCTTTTGTGCTAGATTCAATAAGCGCACTATTAAGAGAAGGTTAGATTGTGCCAGGTTAGTCTTCGGGAAGCGGTGCAATTATAATATGCCGTCGGATGCTCCGACGTCCGCTTCTTCGAAGAAGCGCAAGGACAAAGCAGCTAAGCCTAGGCTAGAAGAGCCGTCCGTACCGGACGCCGGTTCTTTAGAGGTGTCGGTGGAGCCGGGGGTTCCGCCGGAGGTTTCTCTAGAGTCTCAGGGGGAGACTTTGTTATTAAAGGATGTGGCCTCTCAGGAGGCAGGTCAGGCTGAAGGGGCTTCTCAGGTTACTGTACTCCCCTCCCTTCCCAGGGTGGTTAGGCCCTCTCCTTCTGTTTCCAAGGCTTCTCCCAGAGGCAGGCCAGGTTTAGCTTCAGTGGGTGTCACCCCTAGTTCTACAGGATCTGTGCCCAAGAAGCATATGCTTAAAATGGCAGAAGATTTGATTACTTTGATTAGAGGTTCTTTGCCCCCTCCTGATAAGAGACCTAGGGTGGAACCTGAGTTGGGGAGTTTTGAGCAGACTTCGGATGTTTCAGAGTCTTGACTGAAGACTTGCAGGAGTATTCTCCTTATTCTGATTCTGATGTGGATGATTCTACTCCCTCTGCTTCTCCTCCTGAGGATTTTTCTTTTTCAGAGACTCCTCATTCCATGAGGGAGCATTTTAAGTGGGAAGGTCAGGACTTCTCTGATTCCAGGAAAAGGCTTAGGGAATTTTGTTTTACCCCAGCATAGGCCTTTGGCTATACCTCCTGTTCTGGATGTGGTGGAAGATGTGTTTGCAGAGGCTTCTCTTAATCCTGATTCTTTGCCTCCTGCTCCTGTTAAACCGGATAGGTATTACAGGGTGCCTGAAGCTCATAAGTATCTTTTAAGAGTCCTAGGGCGGACCCAGAAACTGTTAGTCAGGGGCCTAAGGGTGTTAAGGCTTCTGTTGTTAAAAATCCGGTTCCTCCAGATAAAGAGGCCAGGGCTTTGGATAGATGGGGAAAGAAAGTCTATACTTCTTCCACTCTAGCTATGAGGGCTTTGAATTGCCAGTTTCACATGTTGAAATACCAAAACTATCTACTTTCTCAATTGAAGTCTAAGGTAGATGCTCTGGCGGAAGGTATTGACTGTAAAGAATTACAAGATTTAGTACATGTTTCTGAACAGGTGGGTAAGCATTCTTTGCAATGTGGTTTTGATGCTGTACAGGCCTCGTCTAGGGTGGCTGCCACTGGGTCAGTTCTTCGCAGGCACGCCTGGCTGAGGGATCAGAATTTATCTGACCATGTTAAGACAAGGATTTTAGATGCTCCTTTACAATCTGATGTGTTGTTTGGTTCACCTGTTGAGGCAGTCTTAAAGAAAATGGAAGACAAGGCTAAGTCTATGCAGACTGTTAAAGATTTTTTGCAGGTTCAGCCTCCGAAGTTTAGTAGAAATTGGCCTACCAGGGGTGGGCGTATCCTTCTTATGATTCCCAGTCTAGGGGTAGATCTAGGCGTGGTAGGGTAGAGCTCAGGGCTCTTTCAGGCCTAGAACAGGGAGTTCACCTGCACAGTCTTGGTGAGGGCAGGGGTCAGTCCTTTCGTAAACAGACCCAATGACCTACCTTTTCAGCTGCCAGAGCCTTCTCGTCTGGCAGCACCTTTGGGAGGAAGGTTGGCACTTTTCAAGGAAAATTGGAGTTTAATTACCCAAGACAGATGGGTATTGGATATCATACACCAAGGTTACAGGTTTTATTTCCATACCTTGCCTCCTTTCAAAGGCATGCCAGAAGTTCCTCCTCAGCAAAGAATAGAGGCTCACAAACAAATTTCTCTGTTACTTCAAATAGGGGCCATACAGCCGGTCCCTATGCCAGAAGTGGGCCTAGGATTTTATTCTCGCCTGTTCCTAGTACCAAAGAAGGGGAACACGTGGAGGCCAATTTTGGATTTATCTATCCTCAACACTTATCTGGACATTCCCAAGTTCAAAATGTTGGCGTTACAACAGCTTTTACCTCTGCTGGGCAAAGATCATTGGATGGTAACTTTGGATCTCAAGGAGGCTTACCTTCATGTTCCTATCAGACTGAGTTGCAGGAAGTATCTGCGTTTTCGGGCTGGGACTTCTCATTATCAGTTCTCTGCATTGCCCTTTGGCTTATCTACTGCGCCCAGAGTGTTCACGAAAGTTCTGGCTCCAGTGATAGCTTTCTTCAGGCTAAAAGGAATACAGATCTATCCTTATTTGGACGATTGCCTGATTCTGGCTCAAGGAAGGGACGAGCTTCTTCATCATTTGGAATATGTGATAGCAGTGCTAAGATGCCTGGGGTATTCTGTGAGCGAAATAAAGTCCAGTCTAGTATCCTCTCAGGACATGTGCTTTCTGGGTGTAAGACTGAATACAGCATCCCAGATGGCCTTTTGACCCCGGACAAACAAAAGAATCTTTCCCTTTACTTTCATCAATTGTCTCATCAGTCCAGGCTGACTGCAAGGACAGTCCTTCAAGCCTTGGGGTTCATGGCATCTTGTATTCTGGTGCTTCCCAATGCCAAACTGCATATGAGGAAGCTACAATGGTATCTCAAAACGTATGGACACAGCACTGCCAGGATCTGGACACTGTCATTCAAATAATACCTTGCATTCAAAAGGAATTTTTGTGGTGGGCTCAGGAATGTCACCTAAACAAGGGACTCTCTGTGACCCGGCCAGAGGCGAGTCAGATTCTAACGACAGATGCCTCAGACAAAGCTTGGGGAGCTCATCTAAATGGAAAGTGGATACAAGACAAGTGGCCTGCCAGACTACAACATCTACATATCAACTTGAAGGAGATGTTAGCAGTCCAGTTTGCATTAATAGCTTTCAAGGATTTACTTCTTCCAGGGCAGGTGTTGATTCTAACAGACAACACAACTGTCATGTGGTACATCAACAAGCAGGGGGGAACACATTCTTATCCTCTATGCAGGCAAGCAATGATTTTGTGGGAGACTACTCTCAGTTTACAGCTAAATCGTCAGGCGAGGTTTCTGCCGGGAGCACAGAACTCCTTAGCAGATGTGTTGAGCAGACGAATTATGGATCCCCACGAGTGGAAATTGGATCCTCATGTATTTCGGAAATTGACAGTGTCATGGGGAACTCCAGACATAGATCTGTTCGCTTCTCCACTAAACCATCAGCTGCCAAAGTTTTGCACAAAAAGGTTTCATCCCACAGCTTGGAAAGTGGATGCTCTTTCTTTCAATTGGAGCAATCTTCATGTGTATGCCTTTCCACCTCTGCCTCTCCTCCCAAAGGTACTTCTAAAGGTCAGACAGGACAAGCCAAAGATGATTTTAATAGCTCCAGATTGGCCTCGACAGCACTGGTACCCATTACTGAGAAGTCTGGTACGGGAGCCTCCATGGCCTTTGCCTTCGATTCCTCACCTGTTGTCTCAGGAGGACAGTCATTTGCTCAATGTCAAGCTTCACTCTCTTCACCTAACAGCCTGGCATATTCTGTTTTGAACCATAGAGGGTCTCAACTTCCACAGCAAGTTTTGAATGTTATTTTGGAAGCTAGAAGGCCTAGTACAAGGAAAGTGTACGCAGATAAATGGAAGAGATTTTTATTTTGGAGTGCAGCAAAGGATTTTGATGTTTCAGAGCCTAATTTAAGTGTGGCTCTTCAATATCTTACTGAGTTACTGGACAAAGGTTTGTCCTTCTCTTCCATTAAGGTTCATACTGCAGCAATTTCGGCTCACTATGATTGTGACCCACCATTGTTTTCTCATCCTTTGTTCAAGCAATTTCTTAGAGGGGCAAAGAATATTAGACCCCCACGTAGAGCTCCTACTCCTGCTTGGGATCTCAATTTTGTGTTGGAGAAACTCACTCTACAACCTTTTGAGCCTGCAGCTACTACCGAGTTGAAATATTTATCATGGAAGACTGCTTTTTTGTTGGCCATTACCTCTGCAAGAAGGGTTTCTGAATTGCAGGCCCTTATGGCGGTTGAGCCTTTCTTAATTTTCCATAAGGATAGGGTATCTTTGCGTACTAATCCTTCCTTTATGCCTAAAGTGGTTTCTAGTGTGGCTTTAAACCAAACTATTCATTTGCCTACCTTTTATGCAAATCCCCAAAATAAAGGGGAAAAGATTTTGCACACTTTAGATGTACACAGGCAGTTGCGATATTATTTGAGCAGAACTAAAGGGTTCAGGCAGTCTCAGCAGTTATTTGTTTCTTTTGCTTTGAGTTCTCAGGGCAAGCCTGTGTCAAAACAAACTATTTCTAAGTGGATTGGGTTTTGCATTGCTTTCTGTTATTCCCATCATGGCAAGGAGATTCCAGCTGGGATTAGGCCTCATTCCACTAGGGCTACTGCCACTTCGACAGCTTTTTTAAGGGGGGTGGCAGCTAAAGATATTTTGGAGGCAGTTATTGGAGTTCAGTGCATACTTTCTCTAAGCATTATCACCTTCCACTTTACTCTAAATCTAGGGCTGGTTTTGCCACTGCTATTTTACAGGGCATTTTGGCAGCTCCTGCTTCTTTATAGTTTTGCCATCCTCCTTTACCTCTGCTTTGGGATTCTACCCAAGTGTAAGGACTGCAGCAATGTGAGATGAAGAACATAGTACAGTTTTGTACCTACCATAAATGTAGATGTTCGAAGATCCACATTGCTGCAGTCCAATTTACCCTCCCTCCTTCCCCTCTGTAGTTAGAGGTGGTTGTGTGGGTTGGGTTGTACATATTGTGTATATTGTATATATTGTACATATTGTTAGTGCAAGGGTGGTGGTTTGGTTGTTTGCTGTCTTTTGGTTTTGACCTTTCTTTTTAGGGTCTTCTGACATCTGGGGCAAGAAAAGACTGAGGATATGACGTCGGTCATGCGCATTTGTACCCTGACGTCCTGATGTCAGTCTAATGCGCCTTGACCGACGTCAGCCTTATACTATGATATTCGGGCCGACCGAGGACAGCGGACTACCCAAGTGTAAGGACTGCAGCAATGTGGATCTTCGAACATCTACATTTATGGTAGGTACAAAACTGTACTTTTTCCACAAATGGGGCCAGCCTTGCTGCAACCTTTTTGCCACAGCCATAAATGCCAAATGCAGCAGCTATTTTGCTCTAATTCCCCCTCCGGGGGAGTCACCAAGGGATGCACTTGTACAGGATTGGCCCTCGCTTCTCCTCTATGCCTTCCCTCCCTTTCCCTTGATCAACAAAGTTCTTTAGAAAGCAACTCATTGGGAAGCAATCTGATTCTTGTCACCACATACGGGCCTCGTCAAATTTGGTTCCCCTTCCTTTGGCCTCATCTCCATGAGGAGCCGTGGGCTCTGGACCCAGTTCCAGACTTTCTGACTCATGCGTCGGGATTGCTCCATCCCTCTCTTCAAAGTCTCAGATTGACAGCTTGGCTGCTCTGATTCCAAATATAGCCAGGCTCCCTAATCTTTTTCGTTCTGTGAAGTATAGGTTCATAGGTAGGTACTAGGCTATCGGCCCAAGGGCCTACGTAAGCCTAGCCAACAAGGTTCCCTGGCTTACGCCACCCAAGAAAGTTATTTTCCTGTGCCACTGTTGAGCAGAGACACAGAAGTGATCCCTGGGGTGTATTTCCTATTCCCCATCCACTCATCAAGATATTTCTTGAAGATTGCTAATGAAGAACTTTGCTTGACATAGATGGGTAGCCTGTTCCAGAGTATGGGAAGTCTCCGGGACAGGAATCTATCCCTCCAGCATGTCCTGTTTATTGTGGTGACAAGGTTTAGGTCTCTAGAGTGTGTAGCTCAGAGGGATTGAGATTTCTTTAGGTGTAGCATGTCCAACAGCTCTGGGTTTGACATAGCTTTATATGTTAGGCAGAGATCACCTCGGAGTAGGTGATGTGCTACGGAGTAAAGCTGGAGTTTTTTGAGACAGTCAGTGTAGGTCATTTTTTTTGAGGCCAGTAATCCTCTTTGTGAGGTACTTCTGTGGCCTTTCCAGCTGCTGCAGATGTCTTGTGAGGTACATACCTTGATCTCATCTCATAAGGCTTCAATGAGAAAATTATACATGAGCAAATGGAAAAGATTTTCTACCTGGGCATTAAGTAATCACATTGATCCTTTTTCTGCTCCTATAGGTTCTGTTCTTGAATTTTTAATGAAGCTATTTAATGAAGGCACAGCTGCAGCTACAATTCAAGTCCAGTTAGCAGCAATATCTAATTTTCATATAAATGATTTAGCCCCAAATCTGATGTCTCACATACTATGCAAAGCCTTCCTGAAGGGCACTGTTTTGTTAAGACCACCCAATAAGACCCCTCTACCACCATGTGACCTAAACTTTGTTTTGTCCTGTTTGATTCTTTCTCCCTTTGAACCTGCATCATCCTGTGATCTAAAGTTCTTGGCATGGAAAACAATTATTTTGATTGCCATCACTTATGCTTGAAGGGTTTTAGAGCTGCAAACATTATCGATAAAGCTTCCCTACATGCTTTTCCACAAAGACAGAGTATCCATTCGAACAAACCCATCCTTCCTTCCAAAAGTATGCTCAGAGTCTAATCTAAATCAGTCCATAGAACTACCAGTGTTTTTTCCCAACTATGGCAACAAGGCAGAATATATGCTACACCAAATGGATGTACATAGACAATTACATTTCTACTTACGTAGGACAAAGGACTTCAGAAAATCTGACCAATTATTTGTTTCATTTTCAGAATCTAAGAAGGATGCTCCTGTATCTAGTCACACTTTAAAAATGGCTATCAGATTGTATTACTTTTACATTCAAATCTAAGAACAAAGATCTTTCCTGTAAATTCAAGGGTCATTCTACGAGGGCCATAGCAGCTTCTTCTTTTTCCTCTAGACTACAAATTGACACCATTTGTGCTGCTGCAACATGGGCAAAGTGGATTTGGCCTCCAGGAATAGGGCCTCTTTTGGGTCCACTGTTCTGAAGAATATTCTCCCTTGAGCCGCCCAAGAAATATGGTGCTAGGGATGCTGTCCCAACCAGTAAAAACTGAAGGCAAGATAGAACAACATCACATAAAGAAGTTATGTACTCACCGTAACGTTCCATGTGTGTTGTCCATCTCATCTTCATTCTTACCTCCCACCCTCATTCCCCCAGCCCTTGGCTCCTGGAGGGCCGAGCAGTTACAATTGGCAAGTAATTTACTCTGTCCTTCTTCATTGTTCTATAAGGTGTTAAAATAGTCCATTTGGTACCTGTTGTTATCAGCAAACAAGATCTGGGGAGCTTTCCTAGGGCATGATGGGATAGGGATACAGCCAGAAGCCAATGGAAGACCTCAAGCTTTGTATACGGCTGAGTTGGAACCGAGGATCGGTTCCAGACCCCAGTGAAGAATGAAGGCCAGATGGACAACACACAGGGAACATTATGGTGAATACATAACTTCTTTTTTCTGTTGCTACCACTGCTTTGTTACTTAATGGACTAGCTTATATTCAGTTAATTCAAATTACTGCTGCTCTGTATAACAAACTGCATGATGTAGGAAGGACAGTACAAGTTTGTAATCTGTCTGATTCTTACAACAAGCGTTTTTCATGAATAGCTGCCAAATGTTTTATTTAAATTCTACTGCTGTCTTACATTGTAGTCCTAGTTGTAAAATGAGTGAAGAAAGGCTCAGATGGGACTAGAGAAGATAAATGTTTTACCAGAACAGTGATATAGTCCTAGAACGGTCTGCTTTCTGAAGTGGTGAACTTAAGTGCATACATGCATATTGAAGGAAAGAAAGACAGTGCAGTTTGCTGAGCCAGAAGCAAACACTGAAATGGGAAAGGAACAACAGAGAGCATTAGTACTGGATAGTTGGTTCCCAGTGATGTGAAATTGGTTTTAAAGCTCTTAAATCTTTTTTTTTTTCATATCAATTTGTGTTTTTACTAGCTAAAAGAAAGCATTCTCCCATAGTATGTTTCTTAATCATTTGACATAGCTCTTGTTTTTGCCAGTTCACAGCGAGGTCATTCCCTTACATTCCCTTCATGTAGCTACATTTTCTTAAATACCTCAAATTCCTTTAGAAAA
This sequence comes from Protopterus annectens, assembly GCF_019279795.1. Classification (NCBI taxonomy): domain Eukaryota; kingdom Metazoa; phylum Chordata; order Ceratodontiformes; family Protopteridae; genus Protopterus; species Protopterus annectens. The sequence goes on from NC_056737.1 coordinate 234,836,013, forward strand.
CTTAATTAAACATTGTTCTATTTTTGATGAAATGAAAATGTATCATGGAACAACATCAGTCATGGGAATGCAAGTGGAAAGACTAGGCTGTGTCTCCTTTGAGGTGGTAGTTGACGTCAGCAATAGAATCACAACAAAAGCAAACACTGATTATGCAGGAGAGCCATTTGCCCACTCCCTTCTGTGTCTGTTGCTTTAGTTGTTGACTATAAATGGCTAACTGCCTACCACCTTCTGCTGTTCCCAAAACTGTGTTCTGTTGATTCTTTTTTAATTATGCATTTAACTTTCCTTTTAACCTATGGTAAGGATCTTTGTTCCTTGCACCTGCTACATTCCTTACTTGGAACCCAAGACACATGATCATATTTCACAATGTCCATTCTTTCATAGCAAGAATTAGAGTAGGATCCAAAATGCAATATTTATTGGTACCTGAGAACTTTTTTCCCTTAAGTAAGCCTAATTTGGACAAGAAATACACTTCAACCCCTGGCACCTTAGGTTGCAGGGGTGTCAGTCGAGATATGTATGATTTTACTTTCCTGATGCATTTATGGCATTTTACTGGCATTCACAATGAATTTCTCTTTCATTACCTACCATTGAGATGCCCACACTTCTGTTCACTGACCTGTTTTGCAACAGCAGTTGCAGTATGTGCATTTGTACATCCTCACTACCTCCTTCGGCAAAAACTCTTGTGTGAAATAGTCAACATGTCAAAATGTTCTGTTTCTTTTGCTGCAGTCCTGCTGAGAATCCTGCTTAGATGTTTCAGGGCAGGACTAACCCATTGTTCTACAAGTGTCTGCCACAGGGCTACTCAGGCAGCTTCTTGGACAAGAGGCATCCAGAGTTACCTTTTATTTATTTATTGACATTTGTTGACTGGGAAAGTCCACTGGGCCAGAACCCATTTTCAGTGGAGGACGGGGAGAAAAGCTCCACAGTTATAAAATGTTAGACAGTTATTAATATACAAATAAACAGCACAGAAACAGTACAAAAAGATCCACTGTTATATTAGACAGTTATTAATATATTAGAAAACCCAAAACAGAAGCAGTGCAAACAACAAGCTATGCAAAGGGATACTACCATATAAACATTCTAATTACAGAAAATCTTATTTACATTTACTCCATCCACATGAGAGTAATCAATGACCCTAGTATAGTTTATATATATTATAAAATAGTAAATTCAGAGGAGTGTGTCATACTGCTTGCAGATGAGGTATCAGATAGGACTGAGTAGTTTACTTTATTGAAATTAAGGGGGAGTTGGGTTTACACTGTATTTCACAGGTACAACTTGGATTGTTTTAAAAAAGTAGGATTTTAATGCAGTTTTAAAGACCACTAGGGAGTCAAGCTGAGTGATAGATGTGGGGAGGCTATTCCATAATTTGGCAATGCTATGGGAATATAGCATTGACTTGCTCTCTTATCGGGTTTAGCAACGTTTAGAAGGGTTCTGTCTGAGGAGCGGAGGGTTTGGGTAGGGGTGTACGTGTGTAAGATGGATCGGAGTGCTGAACAGCTAGTTATTTGGAAGATTAGCTTATGGTCAAAAGTTAGCTGAGTATAGTAGAGATAGTGGTGAAATTCTAGCCAGGACAGGTTTGAGATATCGTTGCAGTGGTGACAGAGGTTGGATATGCTGGAGATGAATTTTGCTATCTTGTAGTAGCACGATTCCAGCTTATGACTGAAGGATGTATGGAGATTGGTGAAAATGGGGCTTCCGTACATGAGGGATGGGATAAGCAAGGTATTAGCTAGCTTTATCTTTGTTTGTTAAAGCAGAGTTTATGTCAGTAAAGTTTGCCTAGTTTGAAATAGGTTTTCTTTATAGTATTCAGTATATGTTATTCAGGGGAGAGTTTATCATCAGTTGTTATTCCTAAACGTTTTGCATATTTCAACGGTTCTAGTTTAGTTTTGTTATGTGGAAATACCTTGAATTCTGTACCTGGGGCTTTTGATGAGAATAATAATAGTTTTGTTTTGTTGGGGTTCAGCATTAACTGGGCATCATTTAACCAGGTTTCTATGGAGGAGAAAGCATCTTGGGTGATCTTCTGGAGGTTAGTGAAGTTGTTGGAGGAAGAGATGATGGTTGCATTATCAGCATATTGAATCAATATGCTTTGTTGGGTGGCTTTATTTAAATCATTAATGAATATATTAAAGAGTAATGGTCCTAGAATGGATCCTTGGAGGAACACCTGTGTTGTTTGCTAGGTATTCTGATTGCTGGTTTTGCCATCTGACTCACTGCTGTCTATCACTCAGGTAGGAGGAGATCCAGGTAACCACACTTTGAGAGCATCCAACTGTCTCTAAGTGTTGCAATAGCTTAGGGTGTGATACTGTGTCAAAAGCTTTTGGGAGGTCAAAAAGGAGTTCAGAGGGTGATAGGCCAGCATCAAGAGCTTTATTCACAGTATCAGTATTCTCTCATTTTTCCCTTGTCCATTTAACCATCTAGTCAGTGTCCCAAACCTACATCATTGATGTTACTGCCAGGCACTATGTTTCAGTGCCATTGGCCTGACTGCCCTGCAAATTTCTTAAATTCTTTTACTGCATTTGATAACAGCTCTGCAAGAAAAATGCTCCATTTGTTCACTACTGTCTTAGTAAAAGACTGCTTGTCACGGTTCCCCAAGCATTCCCTCTGTCTCTTCAAATTGTGTGCTCTAGTTCTTTCAAGGCTTCTAGTCTTGTAGGTGCTTCACTGCTTGCCATTTCAGAATCTTTTAAGTTACTTAGATATTTATATTACATTATCTTATATTTGTTTGATGGCAAAAAGTGACACCAAGCCTCATGTCTGCCCTTTGAGTGCATATAACATTATGCCTGTACTCAACCCTACCTTCCTCCTCACCCTTTTTTCAATTCTCTCATGCCTTCTTGAATGCTTTTGTGGGTTCACTGTCCACTACCCATTCCATTAGTTCATAGGTGCTCAGACATTTGTCAATATGAACCTCCTCATCTTGTCCAAGAATGGCTCAGGCCTTTCCAAGTATTTAGCTCATTAACATACCAACTACAATAGGATATTAAGTTCATTAGCATATATGTGCTAAGATAGTACATTTTACACATAATCGTTCTGGTGCTTATTAAAATTTGAAGGATCATAACTGAATTTTTCAGAACAACAAATGTTGAGCATGAATGGGAAACTATGTATGACTTTTGAGGTTTTGGTATGTCAGAGTATTTCCTCTTACTCCAAGGTACAGAGATCTTAGAGTGAGTATAAATAATTAGCACTTGTGTCGAGACACAGCATTCCGTGTTTGGGAGCAGGGTCAAGACATGTATGCTGTCCCTCACAGTGAGCCAAATCACTGTCCACTTATTAACAATCATGAAATTGTTCTTTGCTTTTTTTGCATGGCAAACCCCCCTCCCAAAAAAGAGATTTTCTGTGTACACTTCTGATTGCAAAGAAAGGGACATTCAAATAAGACTATAGTACTGTATTTCAAATTGTTGCTGACATGCACATCCTCTGCACCCCCATTCATATCTACCCTCTGCAAATAACCTGCCTTTCTATCCTCCAAAAAATGTTGTTACATTCTGTAGATCACCATGATGTTAGTGTGTGATAAAATTGAGAGAAAGGATTGCAACAGTAATGCATTTGTTGTTTTTGTCTGCTTTACTGTAGATGCACTTACCCCCAACCCAGCAAGCCATATGAATAATCATTTCACTGTGATAAATTAACTGGACTGTTACTGTGCAGGATGGAGAGTTCTATTCATACATTCATTTGTTCAATCTCTGGCTACCCACTTTATCCTATTCAGGGTCATGGTGCATACAGCTAATCCCACAACCCCGAGTAGTATAAAATAGGTAATAATCATGAATAAATGAACAAAATAACTTTGCAAGCTTGCATTAGGTGGGATCCACTCAAAATATTTATTTTTAATGGTTTGCACTGTGTCTTCAGTGGAACATGCTAGTGTCTTCTCATTTGAGAACTGCTGCAGTAGGCCATTTCATAGATCCGCAATCCTCTTTAAAGATGTACTTTTGCAGATCCAAAGAATATTTAGCCAGTATGTCTTTTGTCTCTCTGTGTCTTTTTGTTTATGGCATCCCCTTCATACCTCACTGACATTATTTATATCATACCCCTCCTGTTTCTTCTTCTGCAAGTGTATGAGCTTCAGCTCCTGTATTGTCTCATCATATCCTTTCCCAGTTATAAAATGCATCTTTTTGGTGGTATTCCTCTGCACTTCTTCCAATATCTTGGTAACCTTTTATTTAAGGTTTACCTCTCAGAACTGCTCACATTACTCAAAATATTGTCTGACCAATGTCCATACAAGATGTAGCATTACTTGTTTTCTTGCAGAGTTTGTTCCCTGGAGACTACTCACTAGTATTCTGGTTACTGCTGCTGCCTTCTTATTCTGCTTTTTGTGTTCTATTCTATATATTTTCAGCATCCCCAGATCCTTTTACTGCTCTACAACATATACTGCTAATACTGCATTGTAAGGATGTTACAACCCAAGTGAGTTTTTTTGCATTTTTTTTTGCAGAGAACTTCAGCTGCCACCTTCTTCCAATCTGTCAGGCTGTCCATAACTTTTCTGAAGAGTCTTACACCTGTCTTTCACTCGTGTGCCAATCTTTATGGCTTTCCTTCCTTTTTATTCCATTACTTTTGTCTGAAGCAACAATCCACTGAGCTCTCCCCTTTTCAGTACTTGGTTTTGGGGTGTTGTGTCCATGTCAACCTAATGGAGTCAGACTGTTGAATGTGGTTTAGTTGCAGGTGTGACAGTGTTTGTAAATAGATTTTTCTCTCTCCTTATTTTTGGTAAGCTTGTCTTTGCACTGGACAACAGTGGGCAGTATAAGGGGCCAGAATGCTGCAGCACAAGAGTTTTGAGTAGATTTTCCACCTGTTCCATTGGAACAGTCATGCCAACCAAATGTAAAGTTATGTCCTGGAACATTAATGGTATTTTTGCATCTCATTAAGCATGTGAGACGTTTTCATAACATTAAGAAACTAGGAAAAGTGGTATTTAGCCTGCAGGAAACCAAGTTAAGTGATTCCAGACATAACATGACTAGAACAGGTTATGTGGTATTGGAGTAGTATTTATGAACAACAGGGCACCACAGAGGAGTGCTTATTTTGAGCAACTTTTGGAGTCTGGCTGCTGGTTACTGTTGCATACACTAATTTGTTGACTGGGGCACTTTTTATCTGTACTTCCTGATTAAAAACCTCAAAGCAATTTTTTGACTTGGTTGACAAAATGCTGGGCGATTATATTGTTGGGATGCTTTAACTCTACCATCTGTCCTGTTGGTCTTTTAATAGACAGTAGTCAGGTTCCAGACGTGACTCACAGGTTCATAAGTAGGTACTAGGCTATTGGCCCAAGGGCCTATGTAAGCCTAGTCAACAACGTTCCCTGGCTTATGCCACCCAAGAAAGTTATTTTCATGTGCCACTGTCGAGCAGAGACACAGAAGTGATCCCTGGGGTGTATTTCCTATTTCCCATCCACTCATCGAGATTTTTCTTGAAGACTGCTAATGAAGAACTTTGCTTGACATAGATGGGTAGCCTGTTCCAGAGTATGTGAAGTCTCTGGGACAGGAATCTATCCCTCCAGCATGTCCTGTTTATTGTGGTGACAAGGTTTAGTGTAGCTCGGAGGGATTGAGATTTCTTTAGGTGCAGCATGTCCAACAGCTCTGGGTTTGACATAGCTTTATATGTTAGGCAGAGATCACCTCGGAGTAGGTGATATGCTACGGAGTAAAACTTGAGTTTTTTGAAGCGGTCAGTGTAGGGCATTTGTTTGAAGCCAGTAATCCTCTTTGTGAGGTACTTCTGTGGCCTTTCCAGCTGCTGCAGATGTCTTGTGAGGCACATTCCAAAAGGGGCGTTGTACTCTATAATGGGTCTAATGAGTGTCGAGTAGAGGGAAACAATGACCTCTTTTTTCCTGGATGAGAACCCTTTTGTGATGAGGTGTGCCACATAGAAGGACTTCCTGACTACTGTGGCGATGTGACTATCAAAGGAGAGGCTACTGTCCACCTGGGTCCCAAGGTCTCTTATTACACATTCGGTGTTAAGTAGATTGCTGCCTATGTGGTAGTTCATGGGTACAGAGTTTTTACCAAAGGGGATGACACTGCACTTTTTGGCATTGAGCTTGAGGCCATGGCTCTGACACCAGGCATCTGTTTCAGCGAGGCCCTTCTGTAGGATGTCCACATCATTTGGGGACTTGACTATGGCTCCTAGTATGCAGTCATCTGCGAACTTCGTTAGCCAGAGGCCTTCTGTGTTAGCCTGTACTTCAGAGAAGTAGCTACCAAACAGGAGAGGTCCCAGGACGAAACCCTGTGATACTCCACTTGTCACTGCTTTGAGGTCAGATTTGGAGTCTGCAACTTTTACAGTGTGGGTTCTGTCAGTGAGCCGGTTGGGAACCCATCTTGTGACATAGGGATTTATACCTAGTTTAGTGAGTTTAGCTGTAATTCCAGAATGGGGGATGGTGTTGAAAGCCTTGGCGAGGTCAAGATAGGCTGTGTAAACCACCTTACCCTCATCTACAGCTTTGGTGACTGCCTCAAAGAAGTTGATCAGGTTCAGGAAGCATTATTTACCTTTCACAAACCCGAACTGGGTGGGATCCAGAGTTTGGAGGACTCCGTTGACTTGTCTGATCAATGAGACTACTAGTAAAACTGGCATAGTTATTATTGGATCACTAAATGTAGCTGACAGAGTGGAGACCACATTATTCAGGAATGCATGATACTTAGTCTAGAAATGACAAACTCTTCTTGGGGAAAAATTAGTGGAATCTTGTTAGCCTCTTAAAATTCATTTTCTGCCTTTAACAGTGTATGATATTGTTTACCTGTCTTTGTCCCCACACAATAAATTTCTGCTTAATGTGATGAGGCTTCCTGGAACTTGTCTTCATATCATTTTCACATAGACCTAGTGAGATTTGGGAAGCCTTCTGGGAAACCCATGCTGAGATTGAGACCCGAGTATACATTTAGTGGGGTACCTTTAATTGGTTATTAAATGTTAAACTTCATATGTGTTCTAGGGCCAAAAGAAAGAGTGGTATTCAGAATAAAAGTCTAAGACTGATTGTATTTGTTCCAGCTGTCTGTTTCTGATAACATGGACATTCTGAACATAGGTCTTTAGTACCATTCTTATAAATACATCAAAAAGTAATCATACAGGATTTAGAAGACATCTGTTGAAGGGATGCAATGATTGCAACTGTAGATTCATTTAAGAAGGTAGGTATATGGGTAGACTAAACTTTGAGTCTGTCTGATAATATCAGTCAATTTATCACTGCTAGTTATAAAATTGTAGGTTATATGAAAAGATTTATAAATTCCAGAAAATCAGAAATGCGGAAATCATTGTATGCAAGTTACATTAGATCCAAATTAGAGTATAAAGCAGTAATGTGGAAACCTAAGAAAACTGGCATGACTAAACTGGAAAGAGCACAGCAGAACTATATCAACGACATCCATTAATGTGAATGCTTAAGTTATTTTGAAAGATTAAAATATCTGAGCTTGTACAATGTCTCATATAGATTTTTAAGAAGAGACCTTATACATGTGTATAGGACATTTAGATACAGTTACTTCTGGGAATGCTTGGGGTTGTCAAAGAGTTGTAGATAATCATCAGACAACCTGTCTAGCAAATTACAAATTGAGAGTTTATAGAATTGTGTTTAAGATTGGCTGCTGTTGGCTTTGGCAATGTTGACTGACACCAGCACACTGTACCTCTCAATTTCTTTGCGTAAGAATAAGGGGCAGAGTTAAAAGTAATGCGGGGCAGAGGCCCCAAATCAAGGGACATTTTAAAAATATTACGGTAATTCACTTAGTTTACATAGTAACAGATGTTATATTGTTATATTATAACCTGTATTTTCTGAAGAATAAGAAGCACACACACACACACACACACACACACACACACACACACACACACACACACACACACACACACACACACACACACACACACACACACACACACACACACACACACACACACACACACACACAAACACACACACCTCTCAACCATTCTTGAGTTTAAAGATTTGTCCCTGATTTTTCCTGCAATTTTTTCCCTATACCTAGGGTGGTTCAGTGATGCAGTGGATAGCATTGTCACCTTACAGCAAGAGGTTCCCTGGTTTGATTCTCATCTGACATGCCTTCTGTGTGGAGTCTGCATGTCCTTCATGTGTTCGCGTGGGTTTCCTCTGGGTGCTCCAGTTTCCTTGCACATTTCAAAGACATGCAGTAGGTGGATTGGACACTCTAAATTGGCCATAGGTGTGAGTGGTCATGCGAGTATGTGATGTGGATGAAATACAGCAGGGCTAGCAAGCAGGCAGTCTAAACCTTGGCTCTAGATGATTGCCACTGTAGAACTGACACACCCGACCCCATGTGCTAAAATGGGAAGATGAAGTTGAGGATGGATGGATGTCTGTCAATTGTACAAGTTTTTGAAGAATGTCCAGATTTTTTGCCTCATATTTTTGGTATGTTTCTCAATAAAATTGTGGATGTTCATCATGCATACAGCTGCAGTCATAACAGATGAGTTATCCTGCCGCCAGGCGGGTCCTCGGTCGGCCGAATTCCAAAGTCTAGGTCCGGTGTTGGTTGTCGTCGCTTCCTCCCTGACGTCAGTGCGGCAGGGGTATAAAAGAGGCAGCCGACCCCATTTTCTTCAGTCTTTCTTGCCGCGCGGTGCCCAAAGCAGAAGGAGTTCGCAAGTGCCGGTCGGCCAGCTCCTGAGATTTACGAAAGTATTTCAGCCGAAGTCTTCTTGAAAGCTAAGTACCCCATTGGGGAAACTTTTCTTGCCTCAGACCAATGTCAGACAAAGTTAATAATTGCATTTCATGTGGGAAGCAAATACCGCATAAGGATTTCCACTCTTACTGTATACCTTGCTTAGGCCCAGACCATGACGTCTCGGCCTGACGTTTTTGTGCTTGATTCAACAAACGCACTATTAAGCATCGGGCGGAATTCGCCCTTCACTTTTTTAGCAAAAAATTTAATTATATTATGTCGTCGGATACTCGACTCCAGTTTTGAGCAAAAAAACGCAAAGATAAGGACCGACATACGAGGTCCGCACCACCTACTGATACCACGCTAAGGCCGACTACCGGTTCTCCGGTAGTCAGCGAGGTGCCTACGTAGCCCTTGAGTACCGATGACAATGCATTACCGGTGTCTTCAGTACCCGAGGTCGCAGGCTCCTCGGCCCCCATTCCTACTACAGATACTGATGCCACTCCTGGCGGGGAAACTCAGAATTTAGACAGGCCTGCCATTTCTCAAGGGATCTTCAGGCCTTCCTCCTTCTCTATTAAAGCCTTCACTAAATCTAAAACAGCCATGAAAACCAAAAAACAGGTTCCTCAGACCCCCTCTCAAGGCACCATGCCTAAAAAACAGATGCTTAAAATGGCTGAGGATTTGATTACTCTTATCAGGGGTTCTCAACCCCTCTGACAAAAGGCCCAGATTAGAGGAAGACTACCCTTCCTCAGATCAAGCTTCTATTACCTCAGAACTATCTGAGGACCAGGATTGTGCCTATTCTCCATTCAAAGACTCTGATGCAGAGGAGTCTATTCCCTCGGTCTCCCCCCCTGAGGACTTCTCTTTTGGGGAAACCCTGCATACATTGAGGGAACACTTTCACTGGGAAGGCCAAGATTACTCAGATTCCAAGAAAAGGCTCAGGGAATTTCTTCTGCTCCCCCAGCATAGGCCTCTGGCTATCCCTCCTGTTTTAGATATATTGGATGATGTGTACACAGAAGCCAGCCTTAATCCTGATTCTTTGCCTCCAGCTCCTGTTAAACCAGACAGGTATTACCGGGTTCCTGATTCTCACCAGTTCCTATATAAAAGCCATACTGCTGACCCAGAAACTATTTCACAGGGTCCCAAGGGAATTAAGGCCTCTACTGCTAAAACCCATTACCTTCAGAGAGAGATTCCAGATCTTTAGAAAGGTGGGGGAAAAAGGTGTACACCTCGGCCACTTTAACCATGAGGGCATTAAACTGTCAGTTCCATATGTTAAAGTATCAACAGTTTTTGATATCTCAGCTGAAAAGCAAGATGACACAACCAGAACAACCAGATTTAAAAGAGTTGCAGGATTTGTTGCATGGTGCAGAGCAAGTGGGTAAACATACCTTGCAGTGTGGTTTTGATGCTTTAGAGGCCTCATGTAGAGCTGCTGTTACGGGGTCTGTTATACGTAGGCATGCTTGGCTCAAAGAGCAAACCTTACCAGATCATGTCAAAGCTAAATTATTAGATGCACCTCTTCAAAAAGATCTATTGTTTGGTGTTAAAGCAGAGGAGGTGCTAAAGAAAATGGAGGAAAAAGCGAAATCAATGCAAACAGTGAAAGATTTCCTGCAGGTACAGCCTCCACGTTTCAGCAGAAACTGGCCTTCAAAAAATTGGTCCTTTCCAGCAACGGACAGACCTCAAAGGGGCAGATACAGGCGTCCAAGGGGTAGAAGGCAACCTCAAGGATCTTTCAGAGCCAGACAGTGGCAAGCACCAACCCCAAGAGGTGGAGAAGATAGATCACAGTCTTTCAGAAAACAGACACAATGACTACCCCCTACACCTACCAAGCAAAGCTTTAATGGCAGCACCTTTGGGCGGAAAACTGACATTATTCTCAAAAAATTGGCATATTGTTACAAAAGACAACTGGATTCTGGACATTATAGACAGAGGCTACAGGTTCCACTTTCACACCCTTCCAAAAATGAGAGGCATGCCAAACCTGCCACAAAATCAAAGGGCAGAGGCACAAAAACAAATTTCAGCTCTCATGGACATGAAAGCAATTCAAGAGGTACCTGCAAAAGAACAAGGTCAAGGGTTTTATTCCAGACTATTCCTGGTGCCAAGGAAAGACAAAGATTGGAGACCTATCTTAGACCTATCCATCCTAAACACATATCTACAGGTGCCAAAATTCAAGATGCTCACATTACAGCAGCTTCTTCCCATGCTGGGCAAGGAGTCTTGGCTGGTAACATTGGACCTCAAGGAGGCATACCTGCATGTCCCTATCAGACAAGATTGCAGAAGATACCTCAGATTTCTTGCAGGTTCAACCCATTACCAATTCTCTGCATTGCCCTTTGGCTTATCTACTGCGCCCAGAGTGTTTACAAAATGCCTGGCAACAGTAATCACCTTCTGCAGACTACAAGGGATACAAATCTACCCATATCTGGACGACTGCCTGATCCAAGCGGACAGCAAGGACATACTACTGCAGCACCTGGCGCTTGTAATAAAAATGTTGAACTTCCTGGGATACACAGTCAACAAAAAGAAATCAAAACTAATACCCTCTCAGCAAATAATTTTCCTGGGTGCCAGCTTGGATACAACCACCCAGATGGCCTACCTCACGCCAGACAAGCAAGGGCAACTGTCTTAGTACTTCAGAAAAATGGCAACTTACACCAGGCTAACTGCAAGGAAAGTCCTGCAGGCTCTGGGATTCATGGCATCTTGCATCCTACTAATCCCATGTGCAAAGCTGCATATGAGGAAACTTCAATGGTACCTAAAAAACTTATGGTCTCAACACAGCCACAGCTTGGAAGCAATTATACCACTCATTCCATGCCTTCAAAAGGAATTTATGTGGTGGGCTCAAGCTTGCCAAAGAAACACAGGTCTTCCTTTCTGTGTACCTCAAGCAACTCAAATCATCACAACAGACACCTCAGACTACGCCTGGGGAGCACACATGACAGATCAGTGCATTCAGGGAAAATGGGCACGAAAAGAGAAGCTCCTTCACATCAAACAAAAGGAAATGCTAGCCATGCAAAAGGCTATTATGACCTTCAAAGACCTACTGCATCCAGGCCAGCTATTGATAAGGACAGACAACACCACAGTGATGTGGTACATAAACAACCAGGGGGTACTCATTCATACCCCCTGTGCAGGCAAGCCATGACCCTATGGAACACAGCACTGGAACTGAAAATTCAACTACAGGCACAATTCCTGCCAGGGAAGGAAAACACACTGGCAGACAACCTAAGCAGAAATATGACAGATCCACACGAATGGAAGTTGCATCCCCAAATTTTCACAAAGATAACTCAGGCATGGGGAAAGCCAGACATAGATCTCTTTGCTACCCACAGAAATTGCCAGTTGAAAAAATTTTGTTCAAGGACCTATCATCCACAGGCCTGGAAAGTGGATGCACTTTCCTTCAGTTGGGCAACACTGACAGTCTATGCCTTCCCGCCTCTTCCTCTGCTGCCCAAAGTTCTATTAAAAGCCAAAGCAGAGAGGCCGAAAATGATTCTCATTGCTCCAGACTGGCCCAGGCAACACTGGTATCCGCTCCTGAAGAGCCTGACACATTCCCCACTATGGATCCTACCTCTAGTCCCTCTTCTGTTGTCCCAGCACAACTACAAAACTCTTCACAGCCACCTCAAAACTCTAAATCTAGCTGCATGGAGAATCCCTTGATTTTCCAACAGTTTCTCCTCTCCAAGGAGGTGCAGGATGTCATCTTGGAGGCCAGACGACCTTCTACTAGAAAGGCCTACTCTACCAAATGGAAACGATTTTGTGCCTGGAATCAAAAGAAGGGACAGAATCCTTGGGTAATAAATATACCTCAAATTTTACAGTACCTAGCTGAGATGTTAAACAATGGACTTTCCTTCTCCTCCACTAAGATCCATGCTTCAGCCATTTCTGCACAATACAACACAGATCCTCCTTTATTCTCTCATCCGCTCTTAAGGCAGTTCCTCAGAGGGGCAAAGAATATAAAACCCCCAAGGAAACTACAAGTCCCTGCTTGGGACCTCAACTTCGTATTGGAAAAGCTGACCCTTCCTCCCTTCGAGCCAGCTTCTTCATCAGAGTTACAGTACTTGTCATGGAAAACAGCCTTTCTTCTGGCTATCACCTCAGCTCGCAGGGTTTTGGAGCTACAGGCCCTCATGGCTGTGCAACCATTCATCATTTTCCATCAGGACAGAGTTTCCTTATGAACCAACCCTACCTTTATGCCAAAGGTAGTATCCAGTGTAGCTTTGAATCAGACTATCCACTTATCTACCTTTTATCCTAATCCACAAAAGAAAGGGGAAAGACTACTACATTCCTTGGACATTCACAGACAACTTCGTTATTATTTGGACAGGACAAAGCCATTCAGGAAATCTGAGCAACTCTTTGTGTCCTATAATGTAGGTACTCAAGGAAAGGCTATTTCCAAACAGACTATTTCAAAATGGATAGCCCACTGCATACGCTTTTGTTACTCATTTCATGGAAAAACTGTGCCTGCATGCATCAGATCCCACTCCACCAGAGCCACAGCTACCTCTGCAGCCTTCCTCAGGGGGGTCCCTACCAAGGATATTTTGGAAGCAGCCACCTGGAGTTCAGTGCACATTTTCTCCAAGCACTATCACCTCCCACTATACTCTAAATCTAGAGCGGGCTTTGCCACAGCAGTCCTGCAGGGCATCCTAGCCCCTCCTAGTTCCATTTAGTGCCTACCACCCTTACTTAGCTTTGGGATTCTACCCATCTGTTATGACTGCAGCTGTATGCATGATGAACATAGTACAGTTTTGTACCTACCATAAATGTAGATGTTCGAGTGCTCATACAGCTGCAGTCCAGGTTTCCCTCCCTCCAACCCCTCTTAGGACAGGCCTTATGACAAACCCTTTTCATATAACCTTTTGGGGTATTCTTTTATGGTGTATTTGCTTGCAACTACTGTTTTTGATTTATCAACATTGCACTTTTGCATAACATTATGTTTGCCTTCCTTCTGGGGCCACCTGACATCTGGGGCAAGAAAAACTGAAGAAAATGGCGTCGGCTGCCTCTTTTATACCCCTGCTGCACTGACGTCAGGGAGGAAGCGACGACAACCGACGCCGGACCTAGACTTTGGAATTCGGCCAACCTGATGGCAGGATAACCCATCTGTTATGACTGCAGCTGTATGAGCACTCGAACATCTACATTTATGGTAGGTACAACACCGTACTTTTCCCAGCAAATCATAGGATTGAAGTCAGAAAATGATTGCATATATTTGAGATTTGAACTTCATACCCCTCAGAAAATGCATGTTAATGCAAAACCTGTATTATTCTGTCAACTTAGTAAAATTGTAAGAGCAATATTTAAAAATTCTCACTATTTTTAGTCCCCCCCCCCCAATTATTTATGACTTTGTCCAGATTTCCAGTTCTAAGAAGTGGAGAGGTATGCAGTCAGTTAATAATGCCAGATCTTAGAGTTGCATTCCAGTTATTATTCAGAAAAATGCATTATGGAACAAAACCTGTTGCTGTATTAACTTTTATGTGGTTTAAATTAATATTTTAAATTCCTCTGGTGTCTACAGTCCTCACCCCCAGTATTACAGTCATTGCGCATTAGTCAAGAGGAGTTTATAGATATGGCAGCCACCACCACCCCCACATACACACATACTCAGACATTTCCTCCTCCCTACACTCCCCCCATAGATCAGAACCCCTTCATCTGATTGCAGTCACGGACACACTCGTCCATTCACCCATACACACAGACACCTGCACACATGTACAAAAGGGGTCTATATTATATTGTCGCAAACTGACAGTATCGAATCTGATATTGTCGGCATGACAATATCGAAAGTGAAGAATATCGGCGAGGTAAACGGAAATCTCCATAGGGGGAGATTTCCATTTACCTCAATGTAGTGCGGTCTCAGAATTGGTATATTTAAGTAGCGGGGGGTGTGGAAGGCACAGCCCCCTCCGCCTACACCCTTTATTTTTTTTATTTGTTCTTTTTTGATTTTTTATACACGTTTAATATTTTACTGCATCGATCAATTGTGTTCGACATTTATTGCTTCGATGCAATAAAATTTTGATGAGGTAATATAAACGCATACAAACACATACCTGTTCACCTGTTCTCTAACTATCCCCCAATGTGATCACCCAAGCACCCACACACGCTTACACACTACCTTAGGCCAGTCATACTTCTGCAGACATGCACACATGCTGCCACACATATATACAGACTCACCCCCCACCATGTTGATAATACACACCTAAGAGTTGACCCAGTAGTCAGGGATCTTACATGCACGTAGACAGTAGCATTACCTTCTACAACCACATGGCCACAGTGATGAGAAAATCCTTTTGTGTTGCACAGCTTATAAGTAAGGGCATGGCATCTATGTCCAAAGAAGTCATAATCCCACTATACTCCGCCCTTATCAGACCTGTCATAGACTACAGTGCTAACTTTGATATGTACCAAACCAGGCATATGCAGCAACTAGAGAGGCCTCAGAGGTTCCTTGCAAAAATAGTACAAGGTGTAACAAACCTGCCTTATGCAGAGCACCTTTAAGCCATTTACAACTACTCAGTCTCCTATTGATTACTGAGGAGGGATTTGTGCCTGGTGTGTCCCAATTTGCTACTCCCACTCCGGGAGTCAGCTAACCAGACTGCACCCCCCCACTTTTGCAAATTCCTGGATCTGCCACGCCACTGTACTGCTTTCATAAAAGAACTGTGCTTTGGTGGAAACTGTACTCTGCTGAGGTGTGTGTGTGTGTGTGTGTGTGTGTGTGTGTGTGTGTGTGTGTGTGTGTGTGTGTGTGTGTGTGTGGGGGCTGTACATTTGTCTGTAAACCACGCTTCTTCATAAGTAAAAGCAAAAGAAAGCAATATTCATTGTATAGAAAGTACAACTTTGTGACAATGTGTATGAAGACAAGAAAGCAAGTTGTGGGCATTTAATTGTTCATACTGAAGACCTGCTACACATACAAGAAGAATTTGTCCTGTGCCATTCAGAGACATTCTCAAGTAATAAAAGTTAGTCTTCGTGACAGTTAAAGGGTTGTACTTGCACCACAGTTTGCTGTACATGATAAAATTGCTTTACCAAAACTCTGGTAGCATTTTATGAGACTAAAGCTTGTGTAAGATGCTGCTTCTAAAGCTAAACCCTCTGACAGGGAAAATGGGATTCATTACTGTACACTGGATAAAAGAAATTATAGCGCAAACCCAGTGAAACTGATTGTGAATTACCTGTATTGAAAAATGAGAGTCAGTAGGCATGATGATCAGAATAATACCTAGACTGCTGTCATGGAAGGGGAACAGATGGAAAGCTCTGCTGAGATAAAGCACATGAGTTCACAGAATAAAGTGCTGTTGGTCAACTAAGTCTTATCATAAATGAAATATTACCATGGTACTGAAGAATGAAAACTTTTCTGCATGAAAATATTTCTGATTTGCAGGAGCAAGTGGATATTTTGCAGGTCAGTTTTGCAACTCAGTGAAGTCTTACATGAGAGTGATGACTTTGTAAAAGTTGTAAGAGAACTGGAAGAGATGATGCCAGAGAAAATAACTTTGGTTTTAAATTAGTGCTGTTAAGAAATAATAGTTTGTAGAAAAGACAGTGGAGCTTGTTAGAGAAAATATGCTTATTCAACAAAGGGCTAACCAAGAGCAAGTAAAATAAGACACTTTCTGTGCAGTGTATATCCCTTCAAGATGAACTTAGAGCATTAACTAAGAGTCTAGACATGCTAAGGTAGCCAGGAGGTGAAGTATTTAAGCAAAGAAAATCAATAACGGTATTGGAAGAGAGAGTTTCTAAAAATGAAAATAAAATGACAGAGTTTTGCAAAATTGCTGGCCAACCTTGACAAGCAAAAGAAATGACAAAGTAAACCAGTCAAGGAAATCATTGGCATATTGAAAAGACTTCTGAACTTTCTGTACCAGTTGATACAATGAAACATAGGAGATGTTCTTAGTGTTTCACTGTTTCAGTCATCACATTTGGGTTATCTGCTTGCAGTAGCCCTCAGTCGGCCTGATTAACAAAGTCTTGGGTCCTGCGTCGGTTGCTGTCCCTACTTCCATGACGTCAGGTAGTCAGGGGTATAAAACATGCAGCTGATGCCATTGCATCAGTCTTTCTTCCTGTGCGTTGCCCGAAGCAGAAGCAGTTTGCAAGTGTCATTCGGCCGACTCCTGAAATTTTCGTTTTTGAGTTTCAGAACCAAAGTCTTCAACTAAAAGCTAAGTACCCCATTGGGGAAACTTTTTCTTGCACCTTACCGATGTCAGTAAAAGTTAATAATTGCATTTCTTGTGGAAAGAAAATACCTCACAAAGATTTTCATTCGTACTGTATTCCTTGCCTAGGCCCTGACCACAACGTACTTTGCTGTCGGTTTTGTGCCTTATTTAATCAACGCACTATCCGTCATCGGTATATTTTCGCCTCTAAATATTTCGGTTCTTGGTTCAATTATCCAGAAATGTCGTTGGTAAGCCATCTGACTACCAGCATTCCGAAAAAGCGCAAAGATAAAGACAGAGACAGGCCGCCTAGGTCCAAAGCTGGCAATGACACTTCTCCTAAGCCAATCGCCAGTTTACCGGTACTCAGTGAGACGCTTTCGCAGCCCCTGATACCTGCTACTTCTGATTCAGAGGCCTCTACTGAAACCCATTCTAAGTCCGGTATGCTGCGAGATGCATCAACTGTGGAACCTGCGGATGTCTCTACCTTGAATGTGTCCAGAGCCGCTGTGCAGGCACCGGCTTCTGAGGGTGTATTCAGGACTACCAACTTGCATATTAAACCGACGAACCATGCCTAGAAAACAGATGCCCAGGCCGCATGCTCAGGCCTCTATGCCTAAAAAACAAATGATAAGAATGGCTGAAGATCTTATAACTTTAATCAGGGGAAGCCAACCTCCCTCTTCTAAGAGACCTAGGACTGAATTTGTTTATGAATCTTCTGACCAGAATTCTGATTTTTCTGATTCTTCTGATGATCTGGATTTACCCTTATCTACTTAATTCTGATGCAGAGGACTCTAGTCCCTCTGCTTCCTCTCCAGAGGATTTTTCTTTTGGTGAAACCTTGCACACTCTAAGGGAGCATTTCCACTGGGAAAGCGAAGATTTTTCTGATTCAAAAAAGAAGCTTAGGGATTTCTTACTCCTGCCTCAGCATAGGCCTTTAGCTATACCTCCTGTACTAGACATTGTTGATGATGCCTTTTTGGAATCTAGTTTGGCCCCTGATTCTTTGCCTCCTGCTCCCAGAAAACCTGACAGATATTACAGGGTTCCTGGTTCTCACAAGTTCCTTTTTAAAAATCCTACTGCGGATCCAGAGACTATTTAACAGGGACCCAAGGGCATTAAGGCTTCTACTGCCAAAAACCCTACTCCTTCTGATAGTGACTCCAGGGCGCTGGATAGATGGGGTAAGAAGGTTTACACTTCTGCAGGCCTTAAACTCTCAGTTCCATATGTTAAAGTATCAACAACATATTATTGGATTGCTTAAACAGAAAATTATGTTGATTCCGGACTGTGCTGAAAATAAGGAATTACAGGATTTAATGCATTCTGCTGAACAGCTTGGAAAACAGCTTTCCTTTTAGCAATCACTTCAGCAAGAAGGGTGTCTGAATTACAGGCCCTCATGACAGTGGAGCCTTTCATCATCTTTCATGTGGACAGGGTGTCCCTCAGGACCAATCCCTCCTTCCTGCCCAAGGTTGTATCCACTGGGGCCCTTAATCAGTACATTCATTTGCCACCCTTCGTTCCTAATCCACAGAACAAAGGGGAATAGATACTGCACTCCTTAGATGTGCACAGAAAACTTAGATTCTACTTGGACAAGACTAAACCTCAAAGGAAATCTGTCCAACTGCCGGTGGCATTTACTGCAGGGGCAGAGGGGAAGGCCATTTCAAAGCAAACCATTTCCAAATGGATAGGTCATTGCATTCATTTCTGCTACAAGCACAATGGAAAACCTATCCTACAGGGGAGCAGACCCCATTCAACCAGGGCTGCATCTACCTCTACAGCCTTTCTCAGAGGAGTCCCTACCAGGGACATCCTAGAAGCTGCTACCTGGAGTTCTGTACATACTTTCACCAAGCATTACCATATGCCAATTTTCTCTAAATCCAGAGCTGATTTTGCCACTGCAGTCTTGCAGGGCCTTATAGCTGGTCCTAATGCTATCTAAATTCCTCCTCCCATCCTTAGCTTTGGGAATCTACCCAAATCTGATGACTGCAACAGTGAAACACGAAAAACATAGTACATTTATGTACACGTACCATAAATGTAGATGTTTGAGTGTATTCACTGTTGTAGTCCTGGTTTCCCTCCCTCCAGCCCCCCTTTCTTCTTTTGGCTATACATCTACTCTCCTTTACTATGCTAAAAAGCTTTTTAGTGTATTTGCTTTTTTGTTGGAGGTATAACCTTGTATATTTATAGATTTAATTGCTTCCCATTAGGGGGAAACCTGACATCTGGGGCAAGAAAAACTGATGTAATGGCGTCAGCTGCATGTTTTATACATACCCCTGACGGCCTGACGTCATGGAAGAAGGGACAGCAACCGACACAGGACCCAAGACTTTGTTAATCAGGCCGACTGAGGGCTACTGCAAGCAGATATCCCAGTGATGACTGCAACAGTGAATACACTCGAACATCTACATTTATGGTAAGTGTACACAACTGTACTTTAAGTGTTAAGTCAAATGACATCACAAAGGCGGAGCCTGAATGGCTAACTGAAAGCAGCAGTATTTTAGAGCTCCATATAACTAGTTAAATAAGACAGGAAAAAATATTCTTTTTTTTTTCTTCAAAGTATAAAATCTTATAGATAAAGGACTAATTTACATAATTAGAAACTCTGCTGAAGTTTTACAAATTATTTCCTGTCAAAAAGCTTGGAGATATATTCACTTTTTAAAATGAGCAACTCAAAGAATTCTCACCAGGATGCTGCCTTAAAGAAGGAACTACAACAGATGGCATCCACCCTGCAGGAGTTGTCTTTGAAGATGTATGATTTTAAAGAGAACCTGGAAAATCTTAAAACAAGCAGTTAAAAACAGGCTGACACCCTCAAAGAAATGCTACAGCAACACCAGACAAGGATAACAGGAATAGAGGTTTTCCTAAATGACTTAGAAAGCAGGGAACTTACATATTATCGCAACCACATTTTAGCGGCAGTGAAATGCTGATACTGCAAGTGACAGCAGTGTATGTAACACTGATAATTGATGTTCAAAGTTTTTTAAACTGTCGGATTACACTGCTTAAGTCTGAGGAACACAGTAAGCTGTAATCAGAGGCAGCTACTTTCTGTCAGCAGCTTCACACTGCATTCCTTTATGATGTAGCACTGATGCCCTTGCCCATTCTTGCAAGCAGCTGCCAAAGCTGCCATCATTCTTGCCGTGTGTTCCCTGTCACATTCACTGCCTCAATCAAGTAACGATGAGCACTACTCAGATGGCAGGAACTTAATGCAACATATCAGAAATCATACACAGCTGGAGAAGGAGCATGCATTTGGAAAGTAAAAACAACACACACTTTCCTTGTGGAAGTTTGTTTTGTGTTTCAGGCCAATGAGGTCTGAAAAGAAACGCACGCCATTATTTACTGACAGTAAGAGTGTAGGGTGAGTCGGATACTGATGAGTTTGCGAGGGCTACTTTAAAAAATATGAGGCAGAAATGGGACAATGCAGAGGTTAACATGTGCCTAGGTGTGTGCAAGGGACTGGGGACACAGACATGTTAAAAAAAAAAAAAAACATAAACCGTTACATGCGAAATGCAGGAAACAACTGTAGCTCATCCTAAGCCCATTCATCTCTTCTGCTGTGCGTGTTCTTAATAATACATCATGTCTGTGAACTGTAACCCACACAAGATAGGGACACAATTTCAAAGCTGCTGTTAGACCTTTTGTAGAAATTGGAGCCTCAAACCACTACTTACACTTTCCATTTGTCAGCATGATAGCAGCCATGACAATGAAAGCATGCACCTGTAATCCACGCAAATCAGGAAGAGGATTTCTTACAATTTTCTCTTCCTGAAAGTAATGCAAACTTTTTCCTCAGCAATAAAGACTTTGTGTAGCACCTTTCAGTGTTTCCTGCACTCGTAACAGTTGAGGTATGTCAATTTTGCGACTGCTAAAATGTGGTTGCGATAATACATAAGTACCGAAAGCAGACTTAAGGAAGTGGAAACATAGAAATAACTGCTTCTTAAGCAAAACACTTGGTTGATTAATAAAGTAGATGACTTGGAAAATAGGGAGAGGAGAAATAACATCAGGATTTTCAGATTACCTGAAAACACAGAAGGTGAGGATATTATTTCCTTTTTATCAAGCTGGATCCCTGACTTTTTAAATTTAAAAGAGGGACTTTCCTTTGGCATTGAAAGGGCACACAGAGCTCTTGGAAAACCTGCCACTAACTCTAACTCTCCTCCTAGGTCAACAATTATCAAATTTCATTCATACTTGGACAAGGAACTGATTTTAAGATCTGCTTGGAGGAAGGCACCTCTAAAATATAAACAGAGCCTGATAAGATTTGATAATGACTATTCATCTAGAATAATGGAACAAAGGAAAAAAGTGTGGCCAATGATAACGTTTCTGAAACAAAATAACATCAAGGCACAACTTGCATATCCAGTTAAGATAAGAATACTGTATGCCAACAAGATGAGGACTTTCATTGATTTGGAGGAAGCCTCTTCATTTATTAAAACTAATAATGTGATTACTTTAACAGAAGATATGGATTGGATGTTACCTTCTCTCAGGACAACAAAAGAAACAAATGTCTGGACAGATGTCAAAAAGAAGAAGCAAAAGACTGATACTGTTACAGCCAAATCTCTCAAACCATCTACTATGATATGAATTGTTTTAACATTACTTGAAAGGATCAATTTTACTGCTTGGAATTTTAAAACAAAGGTAACTAACTACTGGAATCTTTATCTATATTTTTTGAAAATAGATGACACATGAGAGTTTTCACATTACCTCAGGTATGTAAACAGGGTACTTTTCTTTCACAGAAGGAGGGTTATATAGCACATAAAATATTTATACTATAAATCAACATACATAGTATATGTGGATTTTCTCTTAATTTTCTCTTTTCTTTCTCTCTCTCTTCTCTCTTTTCTCATTATTTATTTTAACTGCATCTTGTCTCCCTTTCTAAATTCTCTCCCATTTACTATACAAATATAGTCTATATATATTTAATAACTCACTATCTATACATAGATAAATAATAGTCTAAAATATAGTTTTAAGGTAGACTAATTGGAATAGTAAACAATTAATTATTACAATATTTATTAGATTAATTATAGTCACTGTTATGCTTATTGGAATTGGACACGTTTGTGATTAACTCTGAAATGTTCCATTCATGTACATATGTCCTTTGAATTATTTCCTTTTAGCATTAACAAATACATAAAAAAGGAGGGAAAAATGTACTGTTGGTTAAGAGAAGTGAAGCTTTTTTCACATTCTATTTGTGTTGCCATAGCAACAATAAATAGTTGCTGCAGTTTCTAAGGGCACTGTGAACCTGTGAAGTCCATTTAGCCTCACAAATAACAAATAATAAGAAAAAGTAATGTTTAGTTATTAAAATGAAAAACAACCTAGGCAAGGTACAATAAATACATAATAGAACTATTTGTAAATATTTTATGATTTATCCTTATAGGATTACATATTTCTGGAAACACAACTGAAATGTTCCCAAACTACATGTGCACTTAAATGTAGCTGCTTGATTAAAAAGTATTACTCAGTATAACATGCTGATTCCACAAACTGTAAAAGTTTCATTTTATATGTTACTTGAAATTGTCAGTCTCTAGAGCATATGAAAAGATACATATTACTTTTTGCAACATGTTATCTTTGCAGTTACCTCACACTCTGTACAAACTCACTTGTTAACTGACAGCTATTCATTTAAAATATCAGTTTAAATATTAAATGTGCCCTAGAAATGCTGTTGATATTTTGACAAAATATAATCTGAACTGTAAAATGAATGATTTGAAATAAGTGAAGTAATGCATAGATTTCAAAGACAATTCTTGACACTACAGTAAAAGTAAAAATATATATTCACAATGAAGTATTGAAATGTTTTAGTCTTCCAGTTAAAATAGCTTGCTGTCAACATTTTGCGATATCAGAAAGTTTGAAGAGCTAGGAAGTTACTATTCTTTGTCTTTATAATGATTATTAGACAGATGTTAGACTCTGCTTAATTTAATGAATTGTGACATATGTTTATGAGGAAAAGTGGACTCAGTTACTCACATTGGACTACACATTCCTGAAAACTCAACTGAAATATCCCCAAATTACTTGTGAATTTAAATGAAACTGCCTGATTAATAAGCATAACTTACTTTAACAACCTGAATCCATAAGCTATCTGCTCTATATATACATTATATATGTCACTTGCATATGACAGGCTCTAGAGCACATGGAAAAATACATACTACTTTTGCAACATGCTATATTTGCACTAACCATACATTCTAAACTAACTCAAGTTGGCAACTGACAAGTTATTGATTTGAAACATCAGCCTAAATATTAATTGTGCCATTGAAATGTTGTTGCCGTTTTGACAAAACAAAACCTGAATCGAAAAAGGAACGATTTGAAGAAGTGAAGTATTGTACAGATTTCAAATGCAGCTATTGACACTACAATAGAAGTAGAAATGTATACATGCAAGGAAATTTTGAAATGCTTTATACTTTTAGTTAAAATAGCTTATTGTTAAGTTTTGCTTTATCAGAAAATATAAAGAGCTAGGAAATTATTTCTAATTTGTCTTTATAATGTTTACTAAAGTGATGTTAGTCACTAACTTGTTTAATGGATTGCGAGTCATGTACAAGACGGACTACTGAATGTTTACCTATGTTTGCTGAATTTCTTTTATTAGTACTGATTTAAAACAAAAGAAAGAAAGAGAAGGGAAATCTCTGTTTTTGGTCAAGGGAGGAGAGGTTTAAGAGTATTCTAACTGCCCAGAGAACTGTCTAAGAGGCTCTAAATACTATTTGATTAATACTTACCTAAGGTAAGTCTTGATTACCTTATAGGTACCGTCACATTCATTCTAGACCTGATGTGATTACCCATTCTGGAGGTAAGAGGCGCCCTATGCAGGATGGGAATTGTCAGGGTGATCATAGCTCATTCTTAGACTCCGCTTTGTAAATCTATAAATATGTAAAAGCACTGCACACTAGAATGTAGGGCACCTCTACTCAGAGGCAGGATACCACTGATAAGCCATGTCTTTTCATAAGTGTAAGTTGAAGTTGGTGAGCTGAAGAGTGAGAAAGTAAAGGAAGACAGTACACTTACAGTAAATTCATATTTCATTGGTAGTCACTCATTGCTCCTGCCTGTAGAGTCCTTTTAGTCAAATTATTTTAGTAACAATCTATTTGTTGTTGGCTTATTTAGTGTATGCTCCTCTGTTGCATTTAATTTATTCAAAATGACATATCTGACATGCTTGAGATCTCTTAAGGGTAACTAAATACTGGCTATTTTCTAAGTCAACATAATAATTGTTTACACTACTAACATTCCATCCTGATATATAAAATACTATAGAACAATAATCGAACAATATAGAGTTTAATATCTCTTTTAAGAAAATTCTCCATATAATAATTTAACATATGGGGCTCAGTTGATATTGTTGGTTAAAGGTATGAGTGATAAACCAATAGATCTATCTTTATCTATTGGATTAGGAATGACTTTCATTCCATGTTTAATGGGAAATTCATATTTACTTGTATTTGATACTTTAGAATTAATGTTTTTTAGAAGTACTTTTTTTAAAGTCTGACCAGAATTTTACCCTAATTGTATTTAAAGACGAAAGAACATTAAATTACACTCCCAAGTTTACCACATAAAAATAACCTTCAGTGTTATCAGAGAATATGGTATAACTACTCTAATCAAAATTAAAAAAAGAAGCAAAAAGTTTCTTCCAACAATTACTTGAAATTGATTTAACTTTCTTATCATTAAATACTAATGGCCTAAATAATGGAAATAAAAGATCAAACTTACTAAAATATTTAAAGCTAAATAAGGCACAAGTAGTATTTCTCCAGGAAATGCATTTTAAGACTAATGATAGCTTTATTTGGAACCCTAAGGACTATACAGTCTTAGCTCAATCCTCCTATAGAACAAAGGTAAAAGGAGTATCAATTCTCTGGAAGAAAAACATAATCACTCCAAAAGTTATTTATAAATATGAAGACAAAGAAGGTCTACTAGCATTTGTTATAATTAAATTTAATAACAGACTATGGACCTTAGCTAATCTATATTGGTTCCCATGAATTGGAGCAGGAACGGTTAAAAACACCTAGATTTTATTTCCAAAAATGATAAAGGAAATCTTATACTGGGAAGAGACTAATTGTACCTTAGAAGCTTCTGAAACTACCAAGAAGTCTTTTTGCATAGCAACTATTTCAAAATCCTTAAAAAGATGGATTGATTCATTTTATTTAATAGACACTTTTAAAGTAAATGATGATAAATCCGTATTATTTTCCCATAAAGACCATAGATTTGGAACACAAATCAGAATAGACAAATTATTCGTAGTTCAAGATTTACAAACAAAAATCCTCAACTTCTCAATAGTTCCATGCCCCTTCTCAGATCATGACTCTCTGATAATGAAACTCCAAATAGAGTTTAAACCTTTAATCCTCTCAACTAGAATTCCATCATATATCACAAAAATTAAAAATTCACACCCTGGATGTTGTCAGAACTACAATTATTTCTTGAAATTAATAATACAACAGAAATCAGCAGAGTCATGGTTTGGGACTCATTAAAAGCGTATTTATTTGGTAAGACCCTTAGCTGGTACAGAAACAAAGTCAGAGAGTGGGAATCTGAATCATTAGACTTGCAAACCAGACTCTTGATAGCAAAATCTAAAAAAAATCAGAATTGTCCAGAAGTCAAAAAAGAAATAGAGGGATTAAATAAAAAATATAATGAAATTCTAACACACAAAACTTGTCTAGCCTTGGAAAAATT
The DNA here is from genome assembly GCF_019279795.1 of Protopterus annectens. Classification (NCBI taxonomy): domain Eukaryota; kingdom Metazoa; phylum Chordata; order Ceratodontiformes; family Protopteridae; genus Protopterus; species Protopterus annectens. The sequence goes on from NC_056737.1 coordinate 234,862,237, forward strand.
AAAAATAAACTCATTAGCCACTTCCCCCAGATATTTACATAACTTATCTACAAGAATTAAAATACAATCTGAAGCAAATAACATTAGTAGTATACATCATGAAAAGAAAGGGAAAAAAGTATCAGATATAGGAGACATCCTTGAAGCATTTCGGTTCAATTACTTGGAACACTTCAAAAAAGAAGATTTAGATATCAGCCAAATAAACTTAGATACACATCTTATCAATATAAAAAAATTCCCGAAAACTTAAAACTAGACCTACAAAAGCCGATATCCTGCAAAGAAATTGTTGACAAAATAAAAGAAAGTAAATCTAACAAAGCTCCAGGTATAGATGGTATAATTCCAGAAATTTGCAAACTCTTCCCTTCAACAGTGATCTCCCTTTTTCATAAGACTTTGCTAGAAGTCCAGACAGAAGCAAAAATACCACCTTCATGGGAACATTATCTCATAACACCAATTCTAAATGATAATAAACCATCAGACCGTTGCATCTCCTACAGACCTATATCATTACTGAATAATGATTACAAAATATTCATGTCAATCCTAGCTAACAGAATGAAAATCCCACTTTCAAAGACAATTAATAATGATCAAACTGGATTTTTATATAACAGACACACACATGATAATATTAAAAGCATACTTACTCTTACAGATTATGTGAATAAAGAAGATAGAGAAACACTTGTAATCGGATTAGACATAGAAAAAGCCTTTGATTCCCTCAACTGGGAATATCTATTTAAAACTTTAGCATTATTTGAATTTCCTCCTCCCTTCATCTTATTACTAAAAAACATATATATTAATAACTTAGCCTACATTAAATTAGGTCCTTTCACTTCAGAATCTATCCATATAAAAAAAGGTACTTAACAAGGATGCCCCCTTTCTCCTATTTTATTTGTTTTGGCTATAGAAATACTTGCAGAAATAATGTGCAATAATCCAAGAATAAAAGGAATAGAAGTCTATGACCAGTACATATCTAAAATAATGCTTTTTGCTGATGATATTTTACTAACCCTATCAAACTCAAGAGAGTCATTAGGAGAGCTAGAAGAAGTAATGGAGAAATTTTATAAGATTTCAGGTGTACACTTTCTTCTTCTTCTTTTTCTTTCGGCTGCTCCCGTTAGGGGTCGCCACAGCAGATCAACTGTTTCCATTTCTTCCTGTCCTCTGCATCTTGTTCTGTCACACCAACCACCTTCATGTCCTCTGTCACCACATAAACCTTATCTTAGGCCTTCCTCTTTTCCTGTTATCTGGCAGCTTCATCCTTTTTCCCAATATATACTCTGCATCCCTCCTCAGCACATGTCCAAACCAACGTAATCTTGCCTCTCTGGCTTTGTTTCCAAACCTTCCAACCTGGGTTGACCCTCTAATATACTTATTCCTAATCCTGTCTATCCTCGTCACACCCAGTGCAAATTTTAACATCTTCAACTTTGCCATGTCAGGCTCTGACTCCTGCCTTTTTGTCAATGCCACTGTCTCCAACCCATATAACATAGCTGGTCTCACTACACTCTTGTAGACCTTCCCTTTCACTCTTACTGGTACTCGTCTGTCACAAATCATTTCTGACACTCTTCTCCACCCACTCCATCCTGCCTGTACTCTCTTGTTCACATCTCTTCCACACTCACCATTACTCTGAACTGTTGATCCCAAGTACTCAAACTCATCCACCTTTGCCACCTCTACTCCCTGCATCCTCACCATTCCTCTATCCTCCCTCTCATTCACACACATATATTCTTAGTCCTGCTGATCTTCATTTCTATTCTCTCTAGCATATCTCCACCTCTCCAGGGTCTCCTCCACATGTTCCCTACTCTCACTACAGATCACAATGTCATCTGCAAACATCATAAACCACGGGGACTCCTGTCTAATCTCGTCTGTCAAGCTGTCCATCACCATTGCAAATAAGAAAGGGCTCAGAGCTGATCCTTGATGTAATTCCACCTCCACCTTAAACACATCTGTCACTCCCACTGCAGACCTCACCGCTGTCACACTGCCCTCATACATATTCTGTACCACTCTTACATACTTCTCTGACACTCCCGACTTCCTCATACAATACCACAACTCCTCTCTAGGCACCCTGTCATATGCTTTTATGCAACTCCTTCTGACCTTCTCTGTAATTCTCCATCAACACTCTCAGAGCAAACATTGCATCTGTAGTGCTGTTTCCTGGCATGAAACCATACTGCTGATCACTAATCATCACCTCCCTTCTTAACCTAACTTCCACTACTCTTTCCCATAACCTCATGCTGCGACTGATCAGTTTAATCGCTCTGTAGTTACTACAGCTCTGCACATCACCCTTATTCTTAAAAATCGGTACCAAAGCACTTTTTCTCCATTCCTCAGGCATCCTCCCAATTTCCAAGATTTCATTAAACAATCTAGTTAAAAACTCCACTGTCATTTCACCTAAACACCTCCATGCTTCCACAGGTATGTCATCTGGACCAACAGCCTTTTTGTTCTTCAACTTCTTCATAGCTATTCTTACTTACTCCTTGCTAATCCACTGCATTTTATGATTCACTATCCACACATCATCCAACCTTCTCTCCCTCTCATTCTCTTCATTCATCAACCCCTCAAAGTGCTCTTTCCATCTGCTCAACACAATCTCCTTGCTTGTGAGTACGTTTCCCTCATTATCCTTTATCACCCTTACCTGCTGCACATCTTTACTAGCTTGGTTCCTCTGTCTAGCCAGTCGGTACAGGTCCTTTTCTCCCTCCTTAGTGTCCAACCTTTTATACAACTCTTCATATGCCTTATCCTTAGCCTTTGCCACCTCTCTCTTTGCCATACACCTCATCTCCTTATACTCTTGTCTACTTTCTTCAACTCTTTGACAGTCCCACTTCTTCTTCGCCAACCTCTTTCTCTGTATACTCTCCTGTACTTTTTCATTCCACCACCAGGTCTCCTTGTCCTCCTTCCAGATGTCACACCAAGCACCTTTCTAGCCATCTCTCTTACTAGCTCTGCTGTAGTTACCCAGTTATTCGGTAACTCTTCACTGCCACCCAGTGCCTGTCTTAACTCTTCCCTGAACATCACCTCACAATTACCCTTTTTCAGTTTCCACCATTTGATCCTTGGTGCTGCCTTCACACTCATCCTCCTCTTCTTGATCACCAATGTCATCCTACAAACCACCATCCAATGCTGCCTAACTACACTTTCCCCTGCCACCACTTTACAGTTTCCAATCTTCTTCAGACTGGCCCTTCTACATAAGATATAATCCACTTGTGTGCATCTTCCTCCACTCTTGTATGTCACCCTATGCTCCTCCCTCTTGTTAGCATACGTATTCATCACAAACATGTCCATCCTTTTCGCAAAATCCACTACCATCTGACCTTCTGCATTCCTTTGCTTAACACCGTACCTACCCATCACGTCCTCATCCCCTTTGTTCCCTTCACCAACATGCCCATTGAAATCTGCTCCAATCACCAGTCTCTCACCCTTGGGTACAGTCATCACCACTTCATCCAATTCACTCCAAAATGTTTCTTTCTCATCTATCGCACACCCAACTTGTGGAGCATATGCACTAACAACATTCATCATTACACCATCAGTTTCCAGCTTAATAAACATCACTCTATCCGACACTCTTTTCACCTCCAAAGCACTCTTAGAATATTGTTCCTTCAGGATAATGCCTACGCCATTTCTCCTCCCATCCACACCTTGATAAAACAATTTGAAACCGCCTCCAATACACCTAGCCTTTCTCCCCTTCCATCTGGTCTCTTGCACACACAATATACCAACCTTCCTTCGGTCCATCATATCAGCTAGCTCTCACCCTATACCAGTCATACTGCCAACATTCAAAGTTCCGACCCTCACTATCACAGTCGTAGCCTTTACCTGCCTTCAGGCATGCCTTCCCCCTCTTCTCCTCCTTCGGCCAACAGTAGCCCAATTTCCGCCAGCACCCTGTTGGCCAACAGTACTGGTGGCGGTCATTGTTAACCCTGGCCTTTACCAATCCGGTATGTATTTCTGTACTTTTGTCTGCATATACGATTTGACAAAATTTTACGCCGGATGCCCTTTCTGATGCAACCCTCCCCATTTATCCGGGCTTGGGACCGGCACAAAGAAATGCACTGGCTTGTGCATCCCCATTGGCTGGGTTTTCAGGTCTACACTTTAATAGATAAAAATCAAAATTTCTATTTTTAAATAAGAAAAGAGAACTGCAAGTTACAGATGAATCCATCACAGGAAAACAAAAACTTACGCTAAATTATTTAGGAATAGTGTTATGCAAAAATATAAACAAAACAATATTAATAAATTATAAAAACATTATTGAAACAATAAAAATATATATAGAAAAGTGGAACAAAATTATATTAACTTTTGTAGACAGATTGCAATTAATAAAAATAGTCTTATTGCCAAAAATACTATATGTAGCATTAGTAATACAGTTAATTCCTGAAAAATGCATTCTTAAAGAAATAAACTCATGTTTAATAAAATTTTTATGGTATCCCAAAAATAATAGAGTAGCTTTAACTCATCACATTAGACCCTGGAAACAAGGAGGATTGAACTTCCCAGAAATAGAAACATTTTTAAAAGCATCTGTGCTTAAAACTACAGTAGACTGGATAAACCCAAATTATTTTGCCAGCTGGAAAGAATAAGCAACAGATATATTAACAAATTAATTTAATCTGTTAAAAGAAATTTTAATAGTAGACAAATCAAACAAACCCTTGTACATACTATGCATAAGTATACAATATAATATAACAAAACCTTCTAAAATAACACTGATTAATCATTACATCAGTTCCTTTAGGAAACTTATCAATGCAAACATAGATCTAAAACTCTGGTTTGACCTTTTAACCCCATTTACAATCACTAAGAACTTTCCTCACAAAATATATAGGGAAACAATAACCTCCTGGGAACAAAATGGATTCTTGCGCTGGTTTCAATGTGTAAATAAATTAAATGTTTTAGATATACATATGATAAAAACTGCTTACAATATTCCAGCACAGGACTGGTTAACCTTAAAAAGCATTCTAATGTACATTCAAGATTTATGCAGATTAATTAATAATTCCTCATTTAAAGATATTCCAAATCTAATAAGTTTTCTGTATGAATTTATATATAATAGTTGTGAAAAGAAAAATTTCATTTCAAATCTATATAAAGAGTTAATAACATATAAAACAATTCTCAGACCATCATACTGGCAGTTCTTAGCAAAAGGTCAGTCATTGCAGTTAACAGAAGAAATTAAAACTAACATCTTACTGTCAGTTAATTACACCTCTAACACACAGTACTGGAAAATATTTAACTGGAAATACTTACATAGAGCATTTTTAACACCAGATAGAATTAAAAAGATCAGTACTACTACAAATGTTTTTTGCTGGAGGTGTGAAAAAAGCAGACTGGATTCATATTTTTTATGAATGTAATAAAATTAAATCATATTGGAATGGAATCAATCATTTTTTACAAGCTTTATTTAATGAATCCTTTACCTTAACTAAAGTATTGATTATACTAAATGTAAATGAAGATCCCTACCTGAATAAGACAAATATGTATTTGTTATGGACAATACTTGCTATAGCTAGGAAATGCGTAACCAGAAGGTGGAATTCAGGTACACCCCCGACCTTGGAAGAATTCTACACTTTACTGAAGACAACTGCATCGATGGAAATAAAAATCAAAGAACTACGAATCTATCCCAGGCCATTGGTAAATAATCCTTGGAAGAAAGTTATATCTTTGTTGTGCACTCTGCAATAATCAATATTGTATCTCTGATAACTGATCTATTAAGTCTATATTTAATAACATACAGTGTATATAACTGAAAGTCAGGCTATTGTAAATATTGTATATAGTTTAAAATGATATTTAAAAATATTATGTAAATGTTATTTTAATTGAAAATAAAAAAAAAATATTTGAGGGGAAAAAAATGACATCACAAGTCGAAAGGAAATAGAACAAAGTGACCTGGTATTGGTACTTGAAATACAAAAAGCAAGCAAGTTTCAGAACTGAGATGACATTGAATATCTACAGAATGAGAAAGAGAAATTGTGCAGGAACTACAAAAAGCTAATAGTGCCCTGATTGATCTAAAAGTATGTGTCATAATGTGCAAACTGAGAATCATTTGCTAAACCCACAACTTCAAGAGAATGAGAACAAAGTAAAAAAATGTGCTCAAACTCTTGCTGATAATAGTAAGGCTATACAACAAAAGAAATAAAGTAAACAGCTGACACTGATTAAGATGAAACTCAAAAAAGCTACATACAAAGAAAATGCAGAAATGCAATTACAGTGACTTAAGTGCACTTATATCCAGGAACTGGAACAAATATGCAAAAAGAATAAAACACTTACCAATTGTCACTTGTCTAGTCAGGATGTAATAGAAGAGTCTTTGTGGGGTCTGTTTATTATGTACAAGCACATTGAGATTATATCTACTAATTCAGTTTAGGTAACTTATATACAGACTAACTACATTCATTCTCACATGCTTGCGCTCAGGCTGCACTTTAAAAATGGCACTTCGTACAACACGTACCTGCTATTTATATGTGCATGTTCATCACACCAGTCACTGTGCTTTACATCCTCCCTCTTTGATAATGAAAAAAATGAGATGCAGAGACTATCAGCTGACATGCAAATAATACAAACAGCTTTTTTTTGTCATGCATTATACAGAACTGTGTACATATATACAGTTATGTCCAAGTCGCCATGTTTCTTACACCTGGCCTAGACTTGTAACCAAATTGTGTGATATAAAACTGGGAATTAGACTTACCAACTGGAACTGTCTCTGCTGAATGTTCAACCTTAGGAATATTGGGAACATCCTCAAGAATAGAATCAGAAGATAGAACATGTTCTGGAACAGGAACATTAACTGGATTGCTCTGAGATATAGGGTCTGTATCACAGGAACAATGCTGTGATAACAATTCTAGTACAGGAAGGAGATGTCTGAGACTTCTCCTGTACTCAACACCTTCGGATTCTACGAAGTAGGATCTCGGCTCGGGTCATATACCTGTTACTCAACCAATCCAGTTGAAACCTTTTGCCGTTGGTATCCTCACTGTCTCTCCTTCTTACAATGGATGAAGAAATCTGCTCAATTTATCATAATTGGACTTCTGGATAGAACACTTCTTGAATAATCGGCTCTGATGGTTCTGTTGTTTTTAGCTTTAGGCCTCAATAAACTGGAATTAATAGGCAATGTTGTTCTGGTTTTCCTGGACAGAAGTCTCTGAGCAGGCAAGCCAAGTATATTGTCACAGGGTATGTTTCTGACATTAAGTAAATTCAAAAAGACATCGGTATTGGCACACTTTGACCTTTCATATAATTGCATTGTACTCTGCACTGCACGTTCAGCTAGTCCATTTGACTGTGGATATTCTGGACTACTAGTAACATGTACAAAGTCCCATTCTTTTGCAAATTTCTGAAATAACTGACTAGTAAATTAAGTACTGTTCAGAAACTAGCAAATGTAAATGAACTGACTATAACCAAAAAAAAACGGCTAAAGGAAAAAGTTCAAATAGTAGTAAAACAATACAAGTCCTTTATTAAGCGCTTTTCATTCCACAAATGTTAGAACTTCCTTAGATAAAATGAGCAAGACAATCAAACCATTTAAAAATCCTAAAACTACTGTCATGTGTTCAAGACACACCAATACAAGCTGTTCCCATAATATGAATATCATTAACCATTATATTTCTGGAACATATTTAAAACTAAAGATGTATGGGTGAGAATTTTAAACTGTTGCTATTAACTAATAATCACATGTTTACAACATATTTATCTGTCGGTCTATATATCCCATCTTCTCTTTTCCTTTTGACTTCCAGGGTTAAGTCTGTAATCAAGGTGTCTGGATACCCTCGCCTAAGGAACATGTTTCTTAAGTTATCGCATTCTTGTAGTCACCATCCATTCTCACCATTCTAGCCGTTCTGACCAACTGACCTTTTACTACTGAACATTTCTGGTGAAATAGATGGCAGCTGGACAAGTGCAACAATGCATTTGAGTATGTGTCTTTTCTAAAGACTTTAGCTATGTACCTACTTTGGTTCCTGTCCTTCTTATGGGGAAACTTGTGACAAAGTAAGAGAAATTCTTAAGAAAAATTGGATACTTTTTAAAGGTAATGAAGAGCTTTTAGCGATTTTAGGTGAGGGACCTACCTTTTCTTATAGGACTAACAGTAACTTGAAATTACTGTTAGAACATCCCATAGAGTATAAAACTAAGACCCTTAAGGGAACTACATGTGGGGCCTGTGACTATTGTAAATATATCATCACAACTCCAACTTTACCAATTGGTTCTAATAGGTTGGAGGTGAAGTTAGCCACAGGCTTCTGTGTCACTACAGGGATGGTTTATATTGCTGTTTGCAAGGGTTGTCAGGATTTTTATGTCGGTAAAATGGAAAGGAGGATGGAAAATGGAAATTGCAGTATTAAGAAACACGGTGAAAATAATGCACTATACAGACACATCAAAATAAACCCTGATCATGCTTTTCTGTTTGGTATCCTGGAAGTGGTTGGTAAGGATGTTAGATGGGGTGACTGGACAAACAGATTAGATAGGGCTGAAATGAGATGGCAACTACGGTTGAATGCCACAGTTGCCCCATGTATTAATGACAGTATTTCTTTTAAACCAGAATTGAAACTTAGGACAACAAGACTATAATGACTAGTCTGTTTTTTTTTTGTTTGTTTTTGTGTTTTTTTTTTTGTTAATTGTATTAAAACTGTCAACATATGGATTTTTTAACTTACTAATACATATTTTTTAACTTATTTATGTATTTTTAAGTAACTGTTCTTATTGTGTTGTTAGAGTGAATATTAATGTTGGTGTAGGATTTTAATAATTAATTGATAGGGTTAATTGGGGAGTGTTCCTATATAAGCCTGTACTTTGGTATATACACACACAGTTCTGATGAAGTCTTGATTGACGAAAGCGCTTGACTGTGGTTCTTTTTTGGATATATTTTACTCAATTACTTCTTATCAATTTGTGATTTTATTTGACTTGTGGAATTAAAATATTTGCATTGCACTCAAGTCTGTTTTTTGGCTACAGTTGGGAGTGGTAAACTTTTCTTCTTCATGGCTTTTCTACCACTCTGACACCAGAAATTGTTACTTGTATTGTTTTGCTACTATTTGGACTTTTTCCCTTTAGCTGGTTTTGTTTGGTTAAATTGAGTACCATTGTCAGAAATAATGTTGTGTGGACTACCATGGACTGAGAAATGACATTTCAAATTGGTAATAACAGTAGTGGATCTTAGATTAGGTAGTAAGTCAATCTCAAACCAGTTTGAATAAGAGTCTACCAATACTAGGTAATACTGATTGTTCCACTCAAATATGTCAGTGGCAACTGTTGACCAAGGTAGTTCAGGAACTTGACTTGGCTGAAGTGGTTCTCTTTGCAAATGCGATTTAGTACTGTTGCATACTGAACAAGAAGAAAGTACTTCATCAATGTCTTTCAATAGTGAAGGCCAAAATAGTAGTTCTGTTTCCCTTCTTTTGGTAGAATTGGAACCTGGGTGCCCAAGATGCAAAATCTGGATATATTTATACTGTAAGGAAGCAGGAACAACAGTTTTAGGACCTTTGAAAATAATGCCATCTTCCATCAACATCTCATCTCTGTAAAGAAAATAGGTTTGCACTTCAGGTGGTATAGTATATTGCTTTGACGGTCATCAAATATTAATGTAGTGGTTGAGCTTTTGCGAAATTGGATCAGTCTTTGTATGATCTCTCAGCCCATGAAGTCTCGTGGTAGAGAAATTATGCACTGCCATTACATCTAAGTCAAAATTCTCTTCATCAAGCTGTTCCATTGTATTTCTGGACGATCTGCATAAGATATCAGCCAGATAAAGAAGTTTGCCTTTTGTACAGACCATTCTGAAGTTGTACTTTTACAGTCTGAGCATCATTCTTTGTAATGTTCCTGGAGTTGAATATCTTTAGAATAGTAACTAGAGGTTGGTGATCACTTACAATTTGAATAGCTCGAGCATAGATATAATCATGAAACTTTGAACATGCAGATACTGTTGCCATAAGTTCTTTCTCAATTTGAGCATGCTGCATCTTAGTTTGGGTAAGTGTTATAGATGTGTAGGCTACTGCTCTGCTTCCCTGAAGATTAACTGTGCCAAGACCAAGTTTTGTAGCATCACAGGAAAGAGTGGCTGGTTTATTGACCTCATAGTATCTTAATGTAGGTGGGGTGACAATTATTTGCTTAAGGTCTTCAAATGCCTTCTTTTGCTGTTCCAACTAAGACCATGTAACATTTTTGTATGTTAGCTCTCTTAAAGGTGCTCTCAACTCACTGAAGTCTGGTAAAAACTTGCCTAGTTAGTTGACCATGCCAAGGAAACGCTGCAGAGCATGAATATTATCTGGTACTGACATCTCAAGAATAGCTGCTGCTTAGATGGGTCTGGTCTTAAGCCAGTGCTGGTAAGTAAATGACCTACATGTGTAACGTTTGGTAGCCTGAATTTGCACTTTAGAGGATTGAGCTTTAAGTATACTTCACATGCTCTGTCTAGAACTCTCTTAAGGTTTCTTTCATGCTCTGCTTCACCATTGCCTTCAACCAATAAATCATCTGCTATTATGACACAAGGATAACCCAAAAAAATTTGCTCCGTTGCACACTGGAAGACTTCACTAGCAGAATTTATTCCAAATGGCATCCTCAGGAATCTATATCTGCTAAATGGGATACCAAAAGTGGTCAGTAGTGAGGACTTGCGATCAAGCATCACTTGCCAAAATGAACGTTTTGCATCAAAGACAGAAAAAACAGTGGCATTCAGTATTAAGGCTGTGACCTGTTTGACTGAACATAATGGATGATGGGATCTCTTTAATGCTTTGTTCAAATCTTTTGGGTCAGTACATATTCTGACTTCATCTGAGCCATTCTTGTGAGCTGCCACCATGGATGATACCCATTCAGTTGGTTCTGTAACTGGACAAATTATACCTTGCTGCACCATCTTATCCATCTGATCTTTTACTTTATCTTGCATAGCTACTGGAACTTTTCTCGCTGGTCTGACTACTGGACTGACCTCTGGGTTTGACTTCATGGAATACACAACTGGAAGTTTGCCCAACTTGTCATTGAAAATGTCAGCATTCTCTGAGAAAATGGCTTCAGAAAAATTGGAACTAGGATAGCCACTTATATGATGAACTTATTTGGTAAAAGAAAGCAGATTCATTCTCAAACTGTCTCTGAGACCCAGTAATGACTGCACAGGTCTTCAAACTACATAGAATAACAGGGTGTAACAGTTCTTAACCAAATAACATGAAAGTACTACTGAACCTTTGGCTTGAATTTCTTCACCTCCATAAGCAACAAGTTTCACATTACTAGCCACATTGCGTTGCTTGTTAGTTCTCACGTTAGCAAATCTGTCCGTTGATATAACATTACACTTTGAACCAGTGTCTACTTTGAGCTTGGTGGATTTACCATTGATCTGGACAGTACAAAACACTTTGTTCTTTGCTAACAAATTCACTGCATCGACCTTTTCACCAGTTACTTATACACCATCTACATAGAAAGTAGACTTCTTTGTAACTGTGTGAGACTTGATTTGCAAAACTTTAGAAAATGGTTCAGTTTTTTAAACTTGAGACATTGCTGACCAAATGCTAAGCATTTTTCTCTTTTAGACTCATGATTGGTACCACAGTTGCGACACACCTATATTGCACCGAACATGCTCCTTTCTTAGAACTTGCTGGAAAACTCTGTGGTTTCCCTGGTGAACCAACAAGGGTTGGTGGCTTCCATCTGCTTAGGGATCCTTCTTTTTGCCGCATGTTGCATGCTATCTACATTTGCTCTGGAGCCTGCTGAAATCATGCTCGTGTCACTTGCAAACATACTTGCGTGTCTTTCTGTAACTTCATGGATTTGACAAATTTCTGGCTTTACTCAACATTAACTCACTGTCACGAAGCAAAATCTTTCTCACAGCAGCATTATTAATACCACACACAAGCCTGTCTTTTATTAACTCATCTTTTAAGTCACCAAACCGACACATTTTAGCTTTGTTTCTCAGGTCAGCGATATAAGCTGCAAAAGTTTCCCCTGGTTTCTGATCTCTTGTGTAAAATAATTGCCTCTGTAATGTAATATTTGTCTGGGGTTGCATATTTCTCTGAATTTGGGCTTCAAACACTTGAGATCTTCCCTTGAGTCAGCCTGTACAGTAATATGACAATTTTCACCTTCTCCCTCATATACTGCTGGTGTATACACAAATGAACGCTCTCTTTCAGTGGCCTCTGACCCAGCTAAGTTTAACAAAATGAATGCTCTGGTGCATGCATCTTTGTCAGAATAAGCTGCTTGTATAAAAATATTGTACTCTTGCTCAAATATTCTCCAATTCTCTGCAATATTCTGATCAAATGCAAGTGGTGAGGACTTTCAAAATTCATCTGCCATATTAACATATACCAGTGAAGGGTTTTGCAAATATGCACAAATGCACACACATTCACATATGCCAGTATTTGTAACTTTGCCCAGTGGCACAACAATCCTCTGAGTAACTGAATTTTGTGAAATACATTTCTCGGGCACTGTAAAACACTCTCAATTGTTGTACAGCAAAAGTATTTTATCATTTTAAGAAACATTTCAAATAACTTAACTGTGTGAATGAACTTGGCAGAAGGAGTTCAGCATTAAAAACATTTCGAAGTAACTGCACTTTGTGAACAAACAGTACGCAGCACACTGAAACTTTCCAAAATGGTGATGCTTTGCTAGATAATTCTTTACTGTCTAAGAAACACTTTGTAATGACGGTACTTTGTTTATAGACACACCCAGCACAAGAAACTTTTTGAAATGTCTGTACTTCACGAAATAATTGCACTTTGCACACAGATAAACTCTTTGGAATGCATAAACAGTAATAAGCACACACTGTAAGCACTTTTACACAGTCACTTTGCTTTATTTATGCTTAATGTGCCCTTTTTACCTTTGTTATATTCGGTTTGCTCCTTTAATCTCTTTTCATGCCCATTGTACTTTTCTTGTGCTTGTTTTACTCTAAACATGCCTGTTTTGCTTTAAAGACATTCATTTTGCTTTAAACATACTCCTTTTGTCAAATATCTTATGCATTTCGCTTAATTAATAAACTTTTTGTGCCTCTCACTTGTTTAATAATGAGGTTTGTGCCCTTGTAATGCACTGTTTTATCTTTTTTATAAAGTAAACTGTGCAAGTTTTCATTACCTCTGGTTCTTTTCTGACTCTTTTTCATGCTCGTTGCTCTTAGTTTACCTTCACGGTTATATCTGCACCTCATGGCTCCGAGTATCAATCTCGGGAAGCCCAGTTCTGATACCATGTCCCTCGTCTAGTCAGGATGTAATAGACGAGTCTTTGTGGGTTCTGTTCAAGCAGCTTTATTATGTACAAGCACATTGCTGGCTTTTCTGGCTTTGTCCTTGTTGTAACCCTGACTAACCTTTACTGCAATTGCTATGCTTTCTCTCTTTTCTTCTTCTTCCATTCTACCTCTCACTCCTTGTTACTTATTTCTGAAGAAATTAGAATGTAAGCTAAGTAATCAAGATACAATGATTATTTTTTTTTGAAAAGTTTTAACCAGATACTATCTTAAAAACACTTTTGACTTGCTCTGTAAATAGAAATTAACTGAAAGAATGTGCTAACAGTGAAGTGACCAATATTATCTGAAATCCCCTGTTCAATATATATATATATATATATGTGTGTGTGTGTGTGTATGTATATCTTTTTTTAACTGTTTGGAGCTTTTCTCATAGTTTCATAGTTTGGTACTAGGCTATCTGCCCTGGGGCATTTATAAGCCTAGCCATAGTCGCCACCCCATGTAATGGTACAAAAGTGTACAGAATAGATTTAGAATACTGTGCCTCTGTCTAGTAGTGACACAGTGAAGACCCCCTTACATAATAGAATTAGTTTACTGTGCCTCTGTCTAGTAGTGACACAGAGATGACCCCTGGGGTAAACCTACGATCTCCCATCCACTCGTCAAGATTTCTCTTGAAGAGAGTCAGTGAGGGGCTCTGCCTAACATGAACTGGGATTCTGTTCCAGAGTATGGGAAGCCTCTGAGTTATGAATCTGGGCCTCCAGCATGTCCTATTCATATTTGTGCTGAGGTTTAAATCTTTAGCTCTCGTGGTTCTGATGGATTTGGATTTTTTGAGGTGGAGCATGTCCATCAATTCCTGATTGGACATGGCCTTGTACGTCAGGCACAGATCACCTCTGAGTAGGCGGTATGCTACTGAATAGAGTTGGAGTTTCTTTAGTCTGGCAGCATATGTTGGAGACCCTTGATCCTCTTGGTGAGGTACTTTTGAGGTCTCTCTAGCTGTTGCAAGTGCCAGGTGAGGTACATACCAAATGGGGCATTGTACTCAATCATGGGCCTGATAAGGGAGGAGTACAGGGGCACAATGACCTCCTTTGATCTGGATGTGAATCCCTTCATGATAAGGTGGGCAAGGTAGAAAGTCTTTCTAACCACTTTGGCAACGTGGGTGTCAAATGAGAGGTCACTATCGACTTGGGTCCCCAGGTCTCTGATTACTTTTTCCGTACTCAAGTGGGTTACTGCCTATGTGATAATTTGTGGGCACTTTGTTTTTCCCAAAGGGGATGACTATACATTTTTTGGCATTTAGTTTAAGGCCATGACTCTGGCACCAGTTGTCCGTTTCAGTGAGGCCTTTCTGTAGGATGTATGTGTCAGCTGGTGTATCAACTATGGCACCTAGTTTGCAGTCATCTGCGAACTTTGTCAGCCACAACCCTCCCATGTTTGCTTTCACATCTGAGAAATAAATGCCGAACAAGAGGGGTCCCAGGACAGAGCCCTGTGGGACACCACTTGTCACTGGCTTTGAGTCTGACATGGCTCCAGCGATTTTGACTTCATGGGTTCTATCCTTTAGCCAGTTTGCCACCCATCTTGTGACATATGGATTTACATTCAAGCTGTTGAGCTTGTCTATGATGCCAGAGTGGGGTATTATGTCGAAAGCTTTAGCCAAGTCCAGGTAGGCTGTGTGGACTGCTTTGCCCTCGTCAATGGCTCTAGTGACTGTTTCGAAAAAGTCAACCAGGTTTAAAAGGCAGGATCTGCCTTTTACAAAGCCGAACTGGGTGGGATCAAGTGTCTGTAAGTCCCCAATGTCTCTGTTTATTAGTTCCATAATGATTCTTTCCATAGCTTTGCAGACCAGGCTGGTTAAGCTTATGGGGCAGTAGTTGCCAGGGTCAGTAGAGGTGTCTACTGAAAAAGGACATGTATCCAGTTAGACTAGCCCAGTCAACAAATGTAAAATAAAATAAATAAATAGTAAATTGCGATTATAGTTATTAACTTCAACTTAGGTAACTTATATGCAAACTAACTACATTCATTCTCACATGCTTACTCTCTGGCTGCACTTTCAAAATGGCACTTGGTGCAACACATGCCTGCTATTTATACATGCACGTTCATCACTTGCTATACTTCTTAAAGACACATTACACACTATGCTCTACACTAATGTTCTGTTAAAAGAATAGAGAAAGTTGTGTTACAAAATGGTTGGATAATACTGTACTATTCTCAAGCTAATCACTAGATGTAAAAATGAGGAGGCTGAATATTAAGTCCAAATTAAGTCTTTGAAAGAAGCAAACAGTAAATTGAAACAGTGTCTGTCAACCCTTGCTTCTCATGCTAAGCTAATTCAAGAAAATCATCCTTCTGTAGCATACCTGAAAAAGAAAAGTAATTCCCTCAAACAGAAGGAAGACACTCATAGTAACTTTGAAGGGTCTACTACAGGTGTTCGCACACTAGTATCTCTCAACACTCCTGCTCACTGCCATTTACTCAAAAAAGCAAGTGCTTGAACTTCCTCTAGCCCAATCTGTTTCTATGTAGCCCTCCTCTTTCCTGACCCTATACAACTACATAGCCCTACCAGATCCTGAACTCTAACCATAAATCTGCCACTGAGTTCCCAGCTGAAGTTTTCTATCCTTTACAGTAAATCATCACTTCCCCTCCCTAACCCTAACCTCCCTCATTGGTCCCTAAATCTAAAACACCAACCCTAACCCTAAATTCCTCAATTGCTCCATAGCCCTAAAATAGCCCTCCCACTCCCTAAAACAAAAACTCCTTTCCTGCTGCCTAACCCTAAAATTCCCTTCCCTCTTTATACCCCTAAACCCCCCCCTTCCACCCCACTCCCAGCAACTGCTTACTCATATTCATATTTAAGCTGAAGCATGAGCAGCAGCAGATCACGTGAGCTGCAAGGCACTTGAGTCCCTCGTTTTGAGATAGTGCTTTTTGAGTGCTTGCGACTCAAGCACCTGTAGTGAACTCACTCTAAAGCTGAAAGACCTGATCAATATAGAGAACATCAGAGATACTGAGGGTCTGAAAGGCACTAAAACTGAATGTAACCATACTAAAGACCAGACTAGTATGCATGATGAGACCATAGAATAAATAGATGGAAATCCTGAAGTTGCAGAAATTAACCTAAATTCAGTAGGGAGTATATGAAGTACTTTATATATACTTCATGTTGGTTATAGCATAACCAATAAACTGGACACTCTTAAATGATGTAGAGGAACCCTGACTAAGAGAGCCAAAATTATTTCCAAGACAAAACCTAAAGAGAGGGAAAGAAAATGGAAACCGACAAGATATTTAAAATATGAAAAGAAGTAGCACTTCATGTAGTGTCTCTGAAAAGAATACAGTCAGCTTTTTAAAAACCTTATGGCAAAATGGAAGATGATGCTGGTGATGTGTCTGATGTTGAACAATATGGCAGAGAACAGAGTGCAACCTGATGAAGACAGTTTTTGTGCTGCAAATAGCAATGGTTTTTCATGTGACTCATGCAGTATTGCAGAAGACATTAACATCAAAAACAAAACTGAAACCAGTGTTCTGAAATTTTTGACAAAGCAATGACTAATGTGGTGGCCCAGGAGAGACATCCATAAATGAAAAAGACTAGCTATGATGTAAATGGGTCAGTAAGTTATGACTGTTTTAAGATTGTTGTCTGAAAGTGTTGAATTGGAGAAAAATAAGCCTGTATTGCAAAATTTTAGGCTAGCCAAGATGAGGTTTATCTGATGGATTTTGCTCATCCCCACATATCCAAATTGGGAAGGGGTCATGTGATATATTGCTCCCTAGCAACCTCTGTGGATTATGTCTAGCTGCAGTCCTTGTGAGAGGAGAATCCCACACATCTGTCTTGGATGAAGGAGGCCATGCCCCCTTTTTTATTAAAGAACAGACACAGCATCAAGAAAATTTGCATCCTGAGTGGGAGTAGGATCTGGGCTTAGAGTATGGAACTTATTGGGGTAGGTATGAGAAAGGAGAGAGAGAGAGAGAGAGAGAGAGAGAGAATGAATTGTAAAATGGGTGTGGTAGTTAATGCAAAAGAAGATATTATATTAAATATTTTTTTAACTGAGATTGGCAACTACACTACTAATTGTTGGTTGAAGTTTAGCATTAATAACTGGAAAGTCATAGTATTTGGTAGGAATACAACCCTGAGTGACGTCAGCCGAAGTGGTGAAATATAATAAGTAGCAGACATCATAAAAGATACGGGGTGGCTACATAAAAAGGCATGTAATTTGAAGTTAATGCTACAGCAGTACACAATCCTAGGCAAAGACAACTTGAGCTTGTTTGTAAATCCTGTTGCACAGCATACGCTATGCTATTCAGTGAGCTCACAGTAATACCTACCCTGGAATACAGTAGAATATTTTGTACATGTACATCAAATATAGTAACCTTGAATGTACAAAGAAAGCTTACTCAGTTTATTTTAAAGGCCAATATAGTGACAATGCAGATAGATTGAAATTACTAGGATTGTACAGTAAACATTTATATTTAGTAAGGGGTGAGATGTGTTTTGGTTGGGTCTATATTAGAACACCGAACATTCAAAATGCTGAGTGTTCTAATATCAACCCATTTTCAGCGAACGCTGAAAATGTCGAAGAAACAGAAAACCAAATTTTTTCCTAGGGAAAGAATTTTGTTGTCTGTTTCTGTTGCTTTGGTATTTTCAGTGCTCTGGTGGAAAATTATGGGTCGGGTTCAGGTAAGTGTGCGATTGTGTGGACGTGAGGGTTAGGGCGGGTTAGGTGAGTTAGGGTTAGGACGCGGGTGAGGTGACTGTGCAATAGTGATGGACCTTAGGGTTAGGGTTTGGGTTAAGGTAAGTGGATAGTTAGTGGTGTATGCATAGTTTAGTGTAGGGTTAGGTGTAAGAGTCTAGGTGTATGTGTGTGGTTTGCTGTTTGTTTGGTGTGCTTGTGTTGTGTGTATGTGTTTTGGAACAGCAAATTTTTTCCCTAGGAAAAAAATCGCTATTCTGAATGTTCTCTGTTTTTAATTTTCGATTGATAAGGTTCGATATTAGAACACTCGACATTTTGAATGTTCGGTGTTCTAATGTACTCTTAAAATGAAGTTACCATGATTATGATAGGATTTGAGTTAAATCAACTCCCAGAAATATCAGAAATGCTCAAGGACGATGTCTAGTAACTGTAAAAAACATTGTTTAATGTCACAACTTTATAAATTAGGCAATACCAAGACAATGGAAAAAATATCTTCTGAAAATGGAATGTAAGTGATTCAAAAATCGACATAGGGATAGGTAACAGAGGAAGTATGATTTTAGTTGTCTGTAGTTTCAGTTTCTAGATGGCCTTATAGGTCTAAGCAACTGTTAAAATAAATATGAGAATGAGAAATATGAAACCTCAAAAGACTGACAGATATGAAGCTACTGCTAATTATTAAATCTGTAGTCAGAGTACATTATGAGAAGATTAAGGAGTTGGACTATTAGTCATATGAGAATCACAGATAACCCGGCATCATTCCTAGAGTGAGAGGAATCCAGTGAGATTTTCTGCCTTCATCACAGAGAAGCTTGACTGATTCCCCTTAAATGAACATACAGTTAGTACTTCTAGTAGGAAGAGAGATGTGCCATCTGATTAGGTAAAATTATGGGTAACAAAATTATAGCTATCTTCTTATGGTGACAAAAGAGCACTATCTAACATCTAGCCTCTTTGAACAGTTCCAAAATGGCCAGCAGTTCTCCTGGCATTACCGCCATATGAGATAGTTCCCAGATTCTAACTGACAAAAATCTCTATCATTAGTGTTCTGCTCTGTATCATTCTCCAGAGTATATGTGATATCCTTAAGAACAGTTCGTGGATATGTTCTGTGTTTTTGAACTCTAAAGCTATCTTCCAGGCCCTGACTGGGATTCAGGGATCAGTAACACTGCCTTTTCCCTCTTGCTCACCTAATAACTCTACATATAATATAAACATTATATGTGGAAATTTAATATGGCCCATTCAGAAAAAGAATTTTCAGTATGACCTCTCCATCTGCATCCTGCCTGACACAGTCATCCCATTAATCTGAATTTTTGGCTGCAGAACCTGCCCTTAATGCACCTACATGAACTACCCATAATTTTACCTAACCACATGGCATAGCCTATCCTAATATTATAACCAATAGTACCTTCTTCCATTGCACAGCATTAAGCTTACTAGCCCACCCCATCAGATTCATTATTTCTACCCTCTTTTCCCAAGGATGCATCTTTTTTTTCATTTTACCCTCACTAACCTTTCAAGCATGGTCATGTTGTAGCTCACTTCACAGAATGTGCTAAAGTCTTTCTAAATCCTGTGTCGGTCTTGGCTTTCCAGCCACAATTAGTACTCCTCAGCTTCTAACCGGCAACAAAGTAAAAATCTTAGCATTACTCTTACCACACAACAGTGGCTAAGACAAAAGATTTACAGAAGCTATTAAGAAGATGTGAACAGTGAGAGTAGAAGACCATCCACATGTTAGCCCATTTAGAAAAAGTATTTAAAACACTGTACAGTAGATGATTTATACCATTACCTCACCCTTTTAATATGAAGGGGGAATCTAATTAAAATTGAAATATAAAATGGAGCAAATGGAATACAGTGTGGTCTGTTTTGTTTAATAATTCAGATACATTGTACTGTTACTTTATAGAACTGAATTTGTGACTTCTGGCAAAAGTCATTCTCTAAACTTACAGTACAAAATATTTCATTCTTTAAGCACATAACCCTGACACATATATCACACTTGTTTGATGGCATCCGAAGAAGACAATACTCCTATCTAATCTCCCTTGTTAGCTCATTCAGCATTCTGTATCCTCCACTGTTGCCATCCCCTCTCCCCTACCTGTCTTAAATATACCTCTCAACCTGTAGACGTTGAATATAGGTACAGGGGCCCTTGAAAAATAGGTACATCCATTCAAAAATCTGGATATCTGAGTGGCATCAAATTTGAATACCATATAGTACATAACACTTTGTTCTTCTAGTAGGAATGTAGGATATTACTCAGAAACATGTTAAAAAAAGAGTGGCAAAAATGAAGGAAAAATATAAGCACATTATTAGAGACAGTGTAAAATCTGTAGATATAAATGAACTGTATTCTACCATACAATGTCATTTATTTTTTATTCTGAAAAATTTAGATTTAAGATGTGTGTCCTCTTTCTTTAAGTTATTGGTGACACTCATATGTGGGTCATGTAGTGTGGTAATCTTTGTATTAGACAGCTTCAAAAATTGCATGTGATGAGGGGGATGGACTCAAAAATTGTGTGAAATGGTAAATTATGTCTGAAAATAGGGACCTAACCTCCAAAAGTAGGTATATCATGTTCATTGATAAATCATGTCTGAAAACAGGTACTATACTCCAAAATAGGGACAGTTTGAGATGTCTTGTCTTATACACTACTGGATGTCTCACCAGCATCCATTTTGGTAGCCTAGCTCCATGGGTCCACAGCTCTCTCCATGAAGCTGCTTTCAAAGATACAAGAGTAATCATTCCTAAAATCTGTCCCCCTATCCTTCCTCTTCAGGACAAGTTTTTCTCATCTCCCTTTCATCATATCCCTCATATCCCTCTCTGCTCTAGTCTCTAGTTTGAAGAGATGTAGATCTTCTTAGTCATACCCTTTCCTTTCCCTACCATGAGCCATTTGGTGGCTTTCCTCCGGACTTGTTCTAGGAACATTATGTTCCTTTCCTTAGATGGCCATCACAGCTACACACAGTACTCAGGTTTTGGCCTACTCTGGTCCAGGTAGTGCATAAGCATCACATATTTGCTTCTGAAGTTTGTAAACCTTCCCCAACACTACACTGTAGCATTCTGCTAGCTGCTGAAACTGCTATGTCACCAATGTGCTCCTGCTGGTCCTTTCCAGGTGTGATCAACATTCTCATGTCATTTTTTTGCAGTGTTATCAGCATTTTCACTCTCCCTGTTGAAAATTTACATCAGTCTTAATATGGCCCACATGCAGGACTTTTCATTTGCCCCAACCTTAGTACTAAACAAAATCTATTTTTCACTATATCTTTGTTTTGTGAGCTATTTTAACACCTCAAAATCATTTTGTGGGCTTCTTATAGAATCCTTATATGTTTTTCAACAAATGGCTGCCAGTGGGATTTGACATATCAATGTGCTCTTGTTTTTTTTTTTCTTTAACCCTTTCTCTTTCCCATAATCCATTTCAAGTCTGCTTTGTATGAGTTATGCTGACCTAAGGAAGTAGTGGTGTATTCCCATCCCATTGACATATAATAGGATTAGTGTCAGTCACTGTCATCATATATACCTTCTGTAACAGGACTATTTTTTCCGGGAATGACCCTCGTTTATGATTGTCTCTGAGCCTGTTTTTTCATTATACTGAGGAGTTATACAGCTGCAACCAAAAAGTAGCTAAATTACAGGCCTTTGTTTAAAGTATCATTTTGTACTACAAGATAATTGATAGTCCCTCCTCCCATACTATTTCTGAGGTGGCAAAACTGTTACTGTACCTAGTCATCCTTGCAGCTTCATGTGCGACAGCCACTACTGGAAAGGAAGAGATTTGAGAATGATTTGGTTCCCCACTGTCTGCCGAGGACATACTTTTATTTGTATTTATTTTTACCTGACTGTTGTAGAAAATGCTGTATTTTCCTTTGTTTTTAATTAATGCCATGTTCTTTTTTTCCCTTACAAAATCAGTATACAACAAAATATGACCAACTTTATATTCCTTAATTTTGGATAACTATTTTTTCTGAGGCACAGATGTCTTGCAGCATTATATTTTCTATATTCTTGTTATTCTGCTCATATAGCGATTGTTAAAGTACAGGAAAATCACTGTTCTACTATCCTGACTCCTTGATAATGACACAGTAAAATTAAGGGACTGAAAAATAATTCTGTTCCCTAATCCCTGTAGTGGAAAGATTTATTATTTTTTTTTGGGGGCTGAATATTGTAGGTAATTCTTTATCAGTTGCATTTGTTTTATTACTAATATTATGTCCTTTTTCTCCTTAGTATGCTGTTCTGTAATTCTACAGCCAAATATACCTACTTTCTATTCTTTACCTTCGGACAACTTTTTTAACTTTTTTTCTTTTGGTATTATATTTTTCTGTTTTAATGTTATTTTGCTCATTAACTGATTTGTTAATGTACCATCCAATTAATTTTCAGCAAAACTGACTCCTTGATAATGACACGCATACTACTTATGTTCTGGGCTCCGTAAGTCTTAGAAATTACTCCAGGTAATTTTGCAGGAAACTGCTCTGATGGTTACAACCATTGGTAAACTGAGGCATGCAGACACCCTTGCCTGTTCATCTAACTGAACTTGTGATATTTCTGGCAGTAAGTGCAGAAGGCTAAATTTCTGCTTCCATTGCTAAGAGTATATGGTTTGAATATTACCATCTTCATTTTCTATTATGTGACTTTGAGGAAATCACTTAACCAGGCAGTGCTTTGTGGCAATTGGGAATTTCAGCTAGACTCCCAAATGGTCTCATAGACTGCATGCTTAGCAACTTTGTATGAACCTATGCCCTTATCCCTTTATTTCTTTTTTCAGTGCACATCACAATTGTCACAGTACTGTAGACTGAAACTATGCCCGTATCCTTTTATTCATATTTTCAGTACATATCACAACTATTGCAGTGCTGTTTCTACATTATGCTTCTTCAGTCTATTATTAGGTATGGTGGCTGTGGGTTACAGTAGGTGTCCAAAGAAATTTATAGCTTTTCACTGCATGTTAATCTTTTCTATAATGTTTCCCATTTATAACTGCAGTGGTGCTGTGTTTAATGTTAAAAACATTTCCTTTCTGCAGTGTCATTTCCTTCTCCGTTCCATTTTCAGCTCACTTTCCCACAGTTGACTATACAAAATGACCTTATCAATGATGTTCTCTTGCACATGTACTATTTTACATTTGTCTGTTATCTGTGTATGTTTTGCCCTTTGCATAGTTCCCAGTTTAATGTCTGCCAAGTAATCATCTTTGCTACTAATGAGGGACAGTAAGCATTCATTTTTAAACACTTAAGTTATAACTTATGACACAGGCAGACATACATTAACAGAAAAGAAAAGAAATCATTTTAGCATTTTTTCCATCTAAATACAATATACATCACATATATTTTCTTTGATACTGTCATCAGTCCAACATTACAGAAATTTCTGAATTCCTGCCTTCCCTTAAACCTTATTCCTTCTCCTCTGAACATTATTATGCATGCTTTGTTCCTACAATTTCCATGTACTTCTTTGTAATTTGCTCCTTCTCTTTTCTAAAGATCCCTCTTAAAGTCTTTTATAATATTAAGGTACCTCAAATGCAGCTGGTGTAGACTTTGATTTCCATTTTCTATAATTGCTTTTTTTGGCAGCCAACAGAACTATACTTAATAAGAACTTAATATGTCTAGGCAATTCAGATCCTGTATTTCTGTTCAAAAGAATAATTTCCTTGCTTACAGCCATTTGTTCACCCAATATTTCTGATAAGAGTACTCTGTAGAGAATTTTTGAAATCTAAAAACCCATTACACTTCCAAAACATTTGTTCCCAGTTATCCCTTTCTTCTCTGTCACACCTCCAACATTTGCCATCTCTTTGAAGTCTGGGGTATAAAAATACCTATGCAAACACGTACAAGCAAAGATCCTAAACCTTCTGGACTTGGTTGTGTGCTTGGGAGCAATACTTATGACTTCCCATTTTTTGTTGTAAATTGCTTTTCCAGTCTGTCTTCCCAATCTTTTCTAACTTCCTCTGATTGATTCTTACAGATATAATGCAATATTTATGTGCCCCTTTTTAAACAGCTACTTCTGTACCAGATTTAGCTAAAAAACTCTATTAGAGCAGGTCTTTCACTTAAAATTCCCCCATCCCTTTCTTTTTACCTGTTCTTTGAGATCAAGCTCTGGTAGGGAAGGCAGTCTGTAGTCTGTAATCTAGATGCCTTCTTGGCCTCATGCCACGCTGTCCCTTTCCTGCATGAGTTATTTGCTCCCAATATCTTGGTTCCTTGGCCAGGTTTCTCCAGCCCCCTCTTGCCTATTTTCTACACCCCTACTTGCAGCTGTCCCTATTGCAAGATCACCTTTCTCCATTCTTGTATTGGCTTAGTTCTTAGAATAATTTCTGATACTTTATGAATATAATGTTCTATATAGTTGTTGTTATTCTCCTTAAGGATGTGCATCAGAAATCACACTCTTGCTATGTCTTGAATTTTCCCTTTGCTTCATCATCATCCCTTTCCACTCTGAATTATAACATTCTTCTTGTGTTATGTGTATGAGCCTTAACTGTGTAGCTCGAAAATATACCTTCAAGGGCAGTGAAGTATTCTGGAATGCTTACTGCTACTAAAGAGGGGTGGTCTTCTGACCACTCACTAATATGTCTTTCTACCCCTGGCAAACTCTGCAACTGTGAGACTAGAAAGTGACAGTGTGGTGACCAGTGTGAACATGGGCAACACCAATGAGACAAGCACAAATGGCTGTCAAATAAAGACGCTCCATTTATAATATATTACACATCTTCATTTTCCTTGTACAATGGTAAAAAAGCAGAGCCCAAATTCATTAATGTCTGTTCCTCATATATTTTCTCCACCAACTGCACATTCTTAAGAAGGATGTCATGTTATTAATGCACTTACTATTTTTAAGTAGCATTGTAGTGTACTTTATCAAGCCCACTTTCTCCCATTTTTTTCACAGTGTTGCACAGGGACAGTTGCATCACATTGATTCCTGTCTTTCGTACACTTCAGCCGTATCTTGTCAGCTCTCTGGGTTGTGCTTTTAGTCTTCCCATTGAGTTCATATGTCAGTTGTTTTCTTTACATAGTACTAACCATATTTACATATGTAATGCATAACCACCACAATCAAGGACCCTAAGGTTAATAAACTGATTAATGAAAAAAACATAGTGTTTGGTTTCCTTGTGTCAGTATTTCACTCTGTCTTTGCTTGGTAGTTTAACCATACTTTGTTTTATCTGTACTCAGTGCTGGATTATGTTTTTAGTGAATGTGGAGCTGAAAATTATAAGTGGCCTGTTCATTGTTTCAATAGCACAGGATTTCAGACTAAAGTAGAAATAGAAACAGCAGGCCTGTTTCATGTGTATGAGCCTGGAGCTTCAGCCCCATCACTCCCATTGTTTAATTACTTATTTACTTACATTTTTTTTACCTAGAAAGTTTAACTGGGAAATAAAACTCCTTGTCAGTGGATACCTATGTAGAGAAGATACATGGTTACATATACAAAGTTATTATAAAAATGTACAAAACATATTGTGAAGATATGTGAAGGCTGCCAGCCTAGCTAGATAGAATTTTGTAGATAATTCTATGTCTTTGTAAATATTAATAAAAGCCATAGGCTTGTTCTCTTAAATGTGAGAAGATTGTATTGGATATTGAACTGCAAAAATTTAACAACAGTGCACTCTGCTGTAAGAAATTTGATAAGTCAAGCATTTTATTGCTGTTTGATCTTAGGGCTCAGAGCCATGGTGTCTGAACCAGCAGATTCTTTCTATTGTTTTGAGTCCAGAGTTAATTGCTAGATTTTACATATATAATGTCTTTAATTGCTGTGGATGTTCTTCGTGTTTCACTGTTGCAGTCATTACATTTGGGTTATCCTGCTGGCAGGTTGCCCTCGGTCGGCCTGAATTCCAAATGGGACCTGCGTCAGTTGCTGTTGCCTCTTCCCTGACGTCAGGTCGTCAGGGGTATAAAAGATGCAGCCGACACCATTTTATTCAGTCTTTCTTGCAGCACGGTGCCCGAAGCAGAAGCAGTTCACAAGAGCCAGTCGGCCGACTCCTGAGATTTTTGTGTTCGAGTTTCAGATCCGAAGTCTTCATTAAAAGCTAAGTACCCCATTGGGGAAACTTTTTTCTTGCTCCAGACCAATGTCAGAAAAAGTTAATAATTGTATTTCTTGTGGGAAGCAAATACCTCATAAGGACTTTCATTCTTACTGTGTTCCTTGCCTAGGCCCTGACCACGATGTTACTAGTTGTCGGTTTTGTGCAAGATTTAACCAACGCACTATTAAGCATTGGTACGATTTTGCATTAAGCTATTTTGGGCAAAGATTTAATTATACAATGTCATCAGATAGCCATCCGACTACCGGAGTTCACAAAAAACGCAAAGAAAAAGAAAAAGGCAAGCAACCGAGGTCCAAAACCAACAACGAAGCTTCTCCTAAGCAAGTCGCCAGTTAGCCGGTTCTCAGTGAGGTGCTTTTGCAGCCCCTGATGCCTGCTACTTTAGAGTCACAGGCTGCTACCGACTCCCATGTGGAGTCGGCCAGGCCGCAGGAAACTCAAGGTATTGGAGCCTCAGAGATTATTCCCTCAGATGGGTCCGGAGCCGCTGAGCAGGCATCGGCTTCTGAGGGTGTATTCAGACCTAAACAATTATATATTAAACCGACTTCAAAGACAAAGACTAAAACACTTTTAAAGGCAAAGAAACAAGTTCACCAGTCACAAGGACAGGCCTACATGCCCAAAAAACAGATGCTCAAAATGGCCGAAGACTTAATTACCTTGATCAGGGGTTCCCATCCCCCATCCTGATAAGAGGCCTAGGCAAGAGACAGACTATGAATCTTCAGGTTAGGTTTCCATTTCTTCTGATTCCTCTTCTGATCAGGAATATTCTCTTCCCCCCATGAGGATTCTGATGCTGAAAAATCAATTCCTTCAGCTTCTCCTCCTGAGGACTACTCTTTTGGGGAAACCTTGTATACCATGAGGGAGCACTTCCACTGGGAGAGCCAAGATTTTTCAGAATCTAAGAAAAGGCTCAGATACTTTCTTTTACTACCTCAACACAGGCCTCTAGCTATTCCACCTGTGTTGGACATTGTAGATGATGTGTTCTCAGAGTCTAGTCTGACCCCTGACTCTTTACCTCCAGCTCCTGTTAAGCCGGACAGATACTACAGGGTCCCTGACTCTCATAAATTCCTTTTCAAAAACCCTACTGCAGACCCAGAAACTATTTTTCAGGGTCCAAAAGGGGTCAAGGCTTCAACTGCAAAAAATCCTACCCCCTCTGACAGGGATTCTAGGGCTCTGGATAGATGGGGAAAAAAAGATTTACACATCTGCTACTTTGGCTATAAGGGCCTTAAATTGCCAGTTTCATATGCTCAAATATCAGCAATATATCATGATACTGCTTAAACAGAAAATGATGGCAAATTCTGAATGTGCAGAAAACAAAGAAATGCAGGATTTATTGCATGCAGCTGAACAAGTTGGAAAGCATACTTTGCAATGTGGGTTTGATTCTCTGGAGGCCTCCGGCAGGGCCGCTGTTATGGGTTCTGTCATTAGGAGGCATGCTTGGTTAAAGGAACAAAATCTGCCTGACCATGTTAAAGCAAAATTATTAGATGCTCCTTTACAACACGATACCTTGTTTGGTGTTAAGGCAGAAGAGGTGTTAAAGAAAATGGAGGACAAAGCTAAATCTATGCAAACGGTCAAGGATTTCTTACAGGTACAGCCACCTAGATTTAGCAGACACTGGCCTACAAAGAATTGGTCCTTTCTAGTCTCAGACAGACCTCAAAGGGGCAGATCCAGATGCCCTAGAGGCAGATCACAGCCGCAAGGATCCTACAGGTCTAAGCAGTGGAATGCTTCTACCTCCAAAGGTGGAGAGGACAAATCACAAACATACAGGAAACAGTCCCAATGACTTCCCCCTGCCTGCGCCAAGCACTTATCTTCTGGCAGCACCCTTAGGGGGAAAACTAGCACTTTTTTCTCAAAATTGGCACATTATAACCCAGGACAAATGGGTTCTAGACATAGTCTCACAAGGCTACAAGTTTCATTTTCATACCCTGCCAAGAGCAAATGGTTGGCCAGACCTGCCAAAAAATCAATGGGCAGAGGCTCAAAAACAAGTCGAAGCTCTCATGGACATGAGGGCTATTCAACAAATACCACAGCAAGAGCAGGGACAAGGATTTTACTCAAGACTGTTCTTGGTACCCAGAAAGGACAAAGCATGGAGACCAATACTGGACCTATCTATTCTAAACACTTTCCTGGATATACCAAAATTCAGGATGTTTACCTTACAGCAGCTTCTGCCCATGCTGGGCAGCAAGACTTGGCTCGTAACTTTAGACCAAAAAGAGACATACCTGCATGTCCCAATCAGACAATCATGCAGAAGATACGTCAGATTCAAGGCTGACTCAAAGCATTACCAATTCTCTGCACTGCCCTTTGGCTTATCTACTGTGCCCAGGGTCTTCACAAAGTGCCTAGCACCAGTAATTGCTTACTGCAGACAAGGAGGAATACAAATATATCCTTACTTGGATGACTGCCTCATACAAGCAGAGAACAAGCACATTCTACTACAGCATCTCATGTTTGTGATAAGACTTTTAACATGCCTAGGGTACACAGTCAACAAAAAGAAATCAAAGCTAGTACCCTCTCAAGAGATAATATTCCTGAGTGCAAGCTTAAATACAACTGCCCAGATGGCTTATCTCACTCCAGACAAACAAAGACAACTGACTACCTATTTCAAGGAAATGGCAACAAAGGCCCAGTTATCTGCAAGAAAAATTCTGCAGGCTTTTGGGCTTCATGGCATCCTGCACCTTACTAATTCCATATGCAAAACTGCATATGAGGAAAATTCAATGGTACCTAAAAAGTGTCTGGACACACCATTGCCACAGTCTAGAAACAATGATTACTCTTAATTCCCTGCCTGCAAGAGGAGTTTCGATGGTGGGCAAAAGGCTTGTCACCAAAACAAGGGACAGCCATTCTCACTACCCTCAGCCAGGCAGAGCCTATCAACGGATGCATCAGATTATGCCTGGGTGGCACACATGGCAGGAAGAGGCATTCAGGGCACCTGGTCCACAAACCAAAATCATCTACATATCAATCAAAAAGAGATGCTAGCTGTTCAAAATGCCCTGACAGCCTTCAAGGACCTACTTCATCCGGGGCAACTACTGATAAAGAGAGACAACACCACGGTTATGTGGTACATAAGCAAGCAGGGGGCACTCATTCTTATCCCCTGTGCAGACTAGCCATGGCTTTATGAGACACAGCATTGACTTACCAAGTTCATCTGCAGGCACAATTCCTGCCAGGAAAATACTCTGTCAGACGAACTTAGCAGAAACCTCATGGATCCCCACGAGTGGCACCTGGATCCACAAGTCTTCAGCATGATAACAAGGAAATGGGGAAGCCCGGACATAGATCTATTTGCCTCCCCTCAAAACAATCAATTAAAAAGATTCTGCACAAGGACTTATCACAGACAAACTTGGAAAGTGGACGCCTTATCTTTCAACTGGACAAACCTATCAGTATATGCCTTTCCTCCACTGCCTCTCCTCCCCAAAGTACTCCTAAAGGTCAGGCAGGAGAAACCAAAAATGATTCTGATCGCCCCAGACTGGCCACGCCAGTACTGGTATCCAATCTTAAAGAACTTGTCCCAAAGCCCAGCCTGGATCTTACCTCAAATACCTCATCTACTGTCCCAGCAAAACAATCAGATTCTGCACAGCCAACTCAGGACCCTAAACCTGGCAGCATGGCAGATAATGTAGCCATACAAACCATACCTCTCAGTAAAGCTGTGATGGATGTCATTTTAGAAGCCAGAAGGCCTAGTACTAGAAAATCCTATGCTAGGAAATGGAAAAGATTTTGCGCTTGGAACCAAGCTCAAGGAACTGATACAGCTGTCCCAAATATTCCTCAGATTTTGCAATAATTAACTGAGATGCTAGACAAAGGCCTATCTTTTTCATCAATTAAAATCCATGCCTCTGCCATTTCGGCTCATTACAATACAGAACCACCACTTTTTTCTCATCCTTTATTAAGGCAGTACCTCGGAGGAGCCAAAAACTTAAGGCCTCCAAGGAGAACGCCAATGCCTGCATGGACCTCAATTATGTCTTTGAAAAACTCACCTTAACTCCTTTTGAGCCAGCTGCTACTGCGGATATTAACTTCTTATCTTGGAAAACAGCTTTGCTCCTAGCAATAACTTCTGCAAGATGAGTTTCAGAGCTACAGGCTCTCATGGCCGTGGAACCCTTTATCATTTTTTATTCAGACAGGGTCTCTCTGAGAACAAACCCTACATTTATGCCTAAGGTGGTATCCAGTGTAGCCCTTAACCAAACAATTCATTTGCCAACTTTTTATCCAAATCCACAGAACAAGGGGGAGAAATTTCTGCATTCTTTGGACATACACAGACAACTTAGATTCTACTTGGACAAAACTAAAGTTTTCAGAAAGACAGAACAATTACTAGTGGCATACGCCACAGGATCACAAGGAAAGGCTATCTCCAAGCAGACTATTTCAAAGTGGATAGGTCACTGCATTCATTTCTGCTACTCACAGCATGGCAAACCAGTGCCTAAGGGCATTAGGCCACATTCAACCAGAGCTGCAGCCACTTCTGCAGCCTTTCTCAGGGGAGTACCAACCAAAGACATTTTAGAGGCTGCTACTTGAAGTTCAGTGCATACCTTTACAAAGCATTACAATCTGCCTCTTTACTCTAAATCCAGGGCAGGCTTTGCCACTGCAGTTCTGCAGGGCCTCTTAGCCACTCCTAATGCTGTTTAGCTCCAGCCCCCCAACCATAGCTTTGGGCCTCAACCCAAATGTAATGACTGCAACAGTGAAACACGAAGAACATAGTACAGTTGTGTACACTTACCATAAATGTAGATGTTCGATTGTATTCACTGTTGCAGTCCAGGTTACCCACCCACCATCCCCCTTATTTTTGCTGGAACTTATCTTTACTTCTCTAATCTATACAACCTAGGTGGTGTATTTGCTTATAGAGGAAGGTAAAGCTTATTTTTGGTGCATGTATGTTTTATTAACATAATTTTAGCCTACCCTTTTGGGGGCACCTGACATCTTGGGCAAGAAAAACTGAATAAAATGGCGTCGGCTGCATCTTTTATACCCCTGACGACCTGACGTCAAGGAAGAGGTGACAGCAACTGACGCAGGATCCAAGACTTTGGAATTTAGGCCGACTTAGGGCAACCTGCCAGGAGGATAACCCAAATGTAATGACTGTAACAGTGAATACACTCGAACATCTACATTTATGGTAAGTGTACACAACTGTACTTTTCCTGACCAGGTGCAAGCTTACTAAGAAATGTAAATATAGAGTTTCTTTTAGCCTGAGAATCCAGAGAATTGTTAAAAATGATGCAATCTAAAATGAGTCAGCAGGATGTATTATCAATTTAAAGAACTTTCTCAGAGACAGAGAAAGAGCATTTGGTATTTTGTCTAAAGCTGACAACAACTCACCAGTACTCTAATTTTCTCTATATGTAACTTTATTTAGAACTGTGATTGCTCTTAGATATAGATAGAAAATAGTAAGTTTAGTCTATTGCGGTGGCGGTACTGCGGTAGTGTTTTCACCTCAAAGTAAGACGCTGTCCGGTTCGATTCTCAGCTAGAGCATCTTCTGCGTGGAGACATGCGTGAATGGGCGTACCTTTGTTGAAGGTTGTGCATCAGAGCTGGCAACTCGGTACATAAAAATCAGCTGCCGATCATTAGCGGACCGGAGTTCCGCTGTGGCGACCCCTAACCAGGAAAAGCCGAAAGACACACACACAGTCTAGCTATTTTCTGTATTGATGTCAGAACTATTCTACTGTATTATTTTAAGCATTATCCTGTGATCTCTAAACACTTGACTAGCACTGTGTAGTAAGAAGTATTGTCTTGTGTTTTTTTTTATTATTTATTATTAAATATTTTTTAAACCTTTCAACTGTGGCTGTTTTGTGTAGAGATAATTTAAGCTTTAGTGTACATTGCATGTATATAGTGATACTGTCCAAGCCACTCCAATAGCTTTAGCCCTGGGTCACACTTACTGTTTGGATAATAATATTGCACAGTAATAATTGGACACCCTTTGGAAAGGGCCTTTTTAGTAGCTGATATTAGTGGTTGGTTGCAGCTGGTACTATATAGACTGGCAGGAAGGGGCATAGCTGGAGAACCTGTGCCAGCCTTCCCCAGGAGTGTCTGTGTGTTTGTATGCAACTCATATCTTAAAGAGAGTGTGTGTGTGTGTGTGTGTGTGTGTGTGTGTGTGTGTGTGTGTGTGTGTGTGTGTGTGTGTGTGTGTGTCAGCTACTTGGGCAGGGACACAAAGCACTGGTTGGACAGAGAGGGTGCTGGAGGTTTTAGCTTGACCACTAGGCTGAGATTTGCACCCTATAGCTGTGCCACTGGGGAGTCTTACTGGGGATATAGAGAGAAAGGGAGAAACCAGCCCCAGACTGACTGTGATCTCTGTGTGCTCTTAAGGGAAATTGTACT
Source organism: Protopterus annectens (assembly GCF_019279795.1). Lineage (NCBI taxonomy): Eukaryota > Metazoa > Chordata > Ceratodontiformes > Protopteridae > Protopterus > Protopterus annectens. The sequence continues at coordinate 234,895,422 of NC_056737.1, forward strand.
TTGCTGTGTGTGTACTTGTTATCCTTCCCTATGTGGACATGCATATAATCTATTCCTCCATTATACGCACACATATATTTCTGTACATGCATGTAAGATGTGTGCTGTACCCATGTACTTTATATATATATATGTATATATATATATATATATATATATATATATATACACACACACACACACACACACACACACACACACACACACACACACACACACACACACACAGACAAATATTTATATATTTCTGATTTCCTTTTCTTAATGTTTTTAATGAAAGGGCTCATAACATGCATGCTAAAGTAAATTCAGCTGTATATCATGTTTGCCATCAATTGTTACATTTACTTTGTAGATTAGAAAATGCTTATGCACTCTGCCTGTGCAAGAACTGACTCAAAAGTCAGTGGAAGACATCTCTTTCCATGGATCTGTGTACCAGATGTGCATCTTTCCCTGGAAAGTTGTCACAAGAAAGCTTTAAAGACATTCTTATAAACATTCTCAGTGTACCTAGTTAATAGGGCAAGCCACCTGACTCACTTCCTGCAGAGCAGTCCTGATTTGGGCATTTCTGTCCTGTAGTGGTGGTGGTGGGTTTGTGAAAATGATAAATGTGTTGACACTTTATAAGAATTGCAAGAAAAAAAATTCTGACTATTGTCTAAATGTGACAGACTTATTGATACCACATTTAAGTCACCTTAATATATAAAGTAGTATAGACAACCAACATTTAAAACTTAGCATTTCAAAACTGTGATGCTGCTTATGTAAATTTATCAGAAGAGTTGACAACTGCCTAAGAACCCTTGACTAATCTAATTGGTCTGTTTCACTATGAAAGGCATGGCTACATTGGAAACAGCTGTGAATCAGTGCAAGTTCTCTTCAGTCTGCAGTAAAGACAGTGAAAAACAGTTTCACATCTCTCTGTTTTTTTATAGCAGCTGCAGTGCTGCTCACATCAGCATGACTAATTGCCCGTATAAGATTGTCAGCAGTACCTGACAGTGTCAGCTTCAGATTTCTCTGTGTCTGTGGTATCCCATGCAGGTGGAGACAAATTCCTTTGTAAAGTATGTGAGAAGTTAAGCTTAAAAAAAGGTGGGTGGGTTTCCCTTCCATTGATTCCATGCAAGGAAATGAAAGTTTTATAAATTACGGTTATGTTTCTGGTACCTATACAATACTGGAACCATATTGTAGGGAGAGAAGTAACCTAAGGGTTGAGTTAAACTGTAGAAGAATCTGCAGTGTGTTAGTTCACTTTGTTTGCCTTTCCAAATCCTTTGTGCTTTTCTCCTATTTTACACTGTTGTATTGAATTTTATACCAGAAGCAAAAAGGTTGATTTTTTTCTGTTTTCCCTTTGATATGTCTGAATTGAACAAAGTTATGAGTACTGGACCTAGGATAGATTCCTGTGGTACTCCAACTACTCATTTTCTATACTTATGACTTTATCCCTTTAATCACAATCCTCTGTGTCCTACCATTCAGACATGCAACACTCCACTCCACTTCTCTAAGTGATGATCCTATGCCAAATCCATCCAGTTTTCCTACCAGTCACGAATGTGAAAAAGAGGCAAAAGCCTTGATGAAGTCAAAGATAGATAACATCTACCATAATCCTTCTGTCAACTCTTCCTTTAATCTAGTCACAAAACTGGACCAGGATTGTCTTATAGCTTCTTCTTCACTGCAGGGCCTAATAAGGACTTCATAATGTTTTCTCAAGGAGGTATATCATTTGGTTTCAAGATTCTGTCCATAACATTTCCTGCTACCATTTTTAAGCCAGCAGGCCTGCATTTCCCTAGATTTTGTATGCTTTACTTGTACAAGGGTATGACATTTGTTGTCTCTGAGTTCTAGGCATTTCTGCAGTAGCCAGTGAGATCTGTTGAAAAACCTGTGTTGGAGATCTGGAGTGCACTGACCAGATTCTTGAGGAACCTTGGAAGCAGCCCAGCTAGTCTGTGTCATTTATTCTGCCTTAGAGAAGTATATTCCCTCACAACTTCCTATCTTGCTGTATGTCCTCTGCTGTTTCATGCACCTTCCTTCCAGCATGGCACCCTCCATTTGCTTTCATTTATAAAGACTGAAATCATGTCCCTGCTTTTTTGTTCACCTTCATCAGGTCTGTCCCTTTCCTTTCTTCTTTCTAATATATAGCTGACGACGGATCCCCCTCTGCACTGATTTTTTTTCAACTTGTGTTTTTGCTATCGTTACCTCTTTTGTCACCCTTCTGCTTGCTTATAAGTTCATAAATTCTTACAGACTGGTTTTACCTGTTGTTAGGGAAATACTCAGTTGATATGTAAGGCAGCCTAGTTCAGAAACAGGGCATATGCTGAGTTAGGTACGCATTGAGATGTATTTGTTATTGATGTGGTAGTGTAGGTTTAAGTTTACATTGCAGGTGTTTGCTTTACCGCTATTTCTGATTTGGTGAAGAAGTTCAAATAGTGCTGGGACATTCATAGCATGGAAGGATCCTGTGCAACACTGAGGGAGGTGTAGAGGGATAGAGGTTTATTCTGTCAGAGTAACTAAGCATACTGAAACCTGAGATCTTTTTGGCAAGGAAACATTGAAGTATATTAAGCTGGTTTAGGTGCTTAGTGAGATGCATGCTGAATGCAGAATTATATTCACTGCTGGGCCTAACAAGGAGGTAAAAGTTGGACTGTAAATTATTTGGACCTTGAGGAGCTACGATGAAGCATACATTGTGTAAGGTAGAAAGATTTTGTAACCACCAAAGAGACATGCTGGTTAAAGGAGAATCTGCTATAACATCCTAAGGACTAAGGTCCTGATAACTGTGAAATTTAAGTGGAACTGTGTCTATATGGTAAGCAGTTGTGATGCTAAATTTACTAGAGAAAACTATGCTACATGTCTTGGCATTGAAGATAAGCCCAAGATTAAAACACCAGAAATTTGTTTAGTTCAGGCCTTCCTAGAGAGGTTGAGTATCAGTATAGGATTTTATAACTGCACCTAGTTTGCAGTTGTCAGCAGACTTGGTTAGTCTAAATCACTTTATATCACCGTTCATGTCGGATATGTACATAACAAAGAGGAAAAGACTTAGGACCGAACCCTGCTGCACACTGCTGGTTACATCTAAGCCTCCTAATGTGTCCGAAGAAGGCTTTATGTTTGTCTATTGAATTACCTGCAACCCTAAATTCATAGTCTGCCTTTTATTTTCGTAATGGTAAGTTTATGAGCAAATACTCTTGGTCTTAATAGTGTAGTTTATGTTAGATAGCCAGTTTCCTATCCAGTGAAATATTTCACTTGCTAAATCCTAATTACACCTCTGGCCTTAGCAGCGGATTTCTTTTTTGAGTTCAGATAATCACTAGTCTCCTTCCCTCTCTTATCACAGCATTTCACGCAGAATATAGTCTCACTCCCATTGGTTTCATTATATACTATATTAATGTAACAAAAATGCAGAACTAGATGTCTCCACCACTAAATAATTGGATTTTATGCTGAGACTAATAATTTGTTAATTTGTTGTTTGCTTGATTGATAGCATTACATAAGTGGGAGTCTTTAGTTTATGTTTTATGGTCTGAGGAAGCACATCAGTTGTGAAAGCGCTTACCGTCATTTTATTATTTGTTTATTAAAGTATTTTGATGTTCTGCTGTGTTGTGCCTTTGTGGTATCTTCGTTTGCTGTTTGAACATATTTTTACCATTGGCATGTTCTGAGTGATTCATTCTTTTGTCTGATAAAAAAAAAAATAGAAATAAAAAATCTCATATTGTAGCATACTGCTTGCTACAATGTAGTAAACAGTTGCTGCAGTTTAGACCACACACAGAACACTACAGTTGTCAGGCCTGACTGCAAATGCAATACTGGCTTTTAAAAGCCAGTATTGCACTAAAGAACGATCAGGAATTGGGATGATGGATACGATCATAGCCGATCATGATCTATAACACTTTGTACATGGGGCAGTTGCTCCCTTTGCCCTGTCCTAGTTAGGCTACAGGTTTGTTGAGTACATTTGCCAGTTTATGGGTAGATAGTTGAAGTCACCCAAAAGAAAGGTATTTGATTTGACGATTAACCTTTTGGGTTAAGGCATCCTAGATGCTCTGAAGTGGTCAAAGATGGGGTAATATAACTGGCTCCAATGTGATAATGTACTTTTTCATTTTATTTTATTTTACTTTGAATGTTTTTACCTGGGTAGAGCACTGACTGATTCTGAGCAATTTCAGTCTCAGCTAAAGATCAGTTAAATGACCACTTTTACAAGTTATGAAAAAAGTACATTCACAAATGAAGTGACAGCTATTTAAATATAAAACTACATTAACAAATAAAAAGAGTGATAAACATATTAAGATATTACTATATAGTGTGTACAAAACTAACTTTATATTTACATTGCCAGAAACAACATTTCTTAGGACTATTATATAAACACCTGAGGTAGGAGAAAGCAAAAGCAGTGGATATTAATGTAAGAGGTACTATAGAAGAGAGATACTGGTTGTTTTATATTGTGCGACCTATCTGGTAGCAGACAGATTTTACTTGATTAAGTACATGAGATTTTAGCTGTGCGTAGAACCTGAGGTAAGATGTGATGTAGTCTCAGTGTGATTGAGGTTTCTGAGGTTGTATGTGAAGGCTTGTTTTAATAGTTTTGAGGTTAAAGGAAGTAGAGAATTTTCATGTATGAGTCTGAAGTGTTGTGAGCCTAAGAGCAGGTCAGCTCTTTACTTAAGTGACAGCCAGTTTGTTTTTTTCTAGCGTTATACAGTATATTTTGTTTTCGGGTGTTTGAATGGTAGTGAAGGTTTTAGCAACTGTTGCTGAGACAAGAGGGAGACTGTATTTGAGTTGAGGGAGGAAGATTCCTTTCCCCATTGCAGGTTTGCATAAGTGTGAGAAAAAAGGTGGTATTTTTATGTCCATAACAATAATGTTTTATTTATATTTTCTAGCTGCATGATGAAACTGAGAGAGGGGGATATAACCAGAGACCTGCTGTAAGGGACAGGTTTTGTGATTATAGATGGTTGTAGCCTTAGGGGATTTGCTGAGCTTCTGTTTTGTGCAAAATGGCATTATTTGTTGTTGATGCATTTGGTATGAGGTTTTTGCTGTCAATTTGTTCACTATGCTTTTGGTAGTCAGATTGTAGGTCCTGCTATAATTTAGTTACTGAGTGGTTAGAGCAATAGAGAACCCTATCTTCAATGTATAATAGAAGAGGACGGCAGGGAAAGTCCACTGGGAGTTTGTTGATGAGGGCAGAGAATAGTAGGGATTGAGAACAGAACCTTGCGGTATCCCTTTATGAAGATGGATGGTGATGAAGTCATGGTTTACTGTGAAATGCCAGTTTAACAGATAATGTTGGAAGCAGGGGATGGCATTTGAGCTAATGCCTAGTTTGGTCAAATGGAGTAAGACGCTGTAGTGGTTAACTAAGTCAAAAGCTCAATTGAGTTCTATGAAAATGTTTGTAGATAGTATGTCTTTGTCATTATTATGTTATTGACATAAGAATGCCATTGGTTAGTGACCATATGGCTGTGACAGTGCTCCTTCCTGACCAAAATCCATGCTGTTTGTGTGAGAGAAGGTGATATTTAGTAAAATAGTTTGTAAGTTGGAGGCAGTCAGTTTTTCTAGGGAGATGTATAAAGTTGGAAGGATGGAAATGAGGTGATAGCGAGAAGGGAGTGTGGGGTGTTTTTGTTTGGGAAGTGGCATGGCAGTTTTCCAGATATCTGGCATTGTGTTGATGGCAAGACAGAGATTAATAATGGGTTGTAGTGTTTGGCAATGACGTGTCAACAGTGATAAATGAACCAAGGATGGAGCCTGTCATTACCTGGGGTCCATCAAATTGAATTTGTCTAATAGTGGCATCTTTGGGTGATATCCACCTGAAATGGAAGGGAAACAAATATTCAGGAGGGAAGAAGGGGTGGGTAACTGGGTGGGGGATGGGGGTTCCTGTATAGTGAGGGAAGTCACTAAAGTGTTTGTGGAAATCTTGTGCTGAAAAGGTGGAGTAGTCTGAGAAGAGCAGGGAAGACTGTGCCCACAGAGGCTGTTACTTTTAAATTAATTTTATTGATTGTAACTAAGACTTAAGCCAGTTTCATATTTATATCATGCAAAACCTGATGAAAAGTAATGGGGTTATGAACAGATACAGATATGCCTTCAAAGTTGCAGTTGGATCTGAAGGCATGATGTGCATTGTAGCCTGACATAGAGGGGATGTTCTCACTGCACTGGAACCAGGTTTCTATAATAATACAAATGCTGATGTCTTCATGGGTAGGAAAGGCCTCAGTTTGAGAAATTTTGTTGTCTAGGCTGCTGGTATTCATCTGTACTCCCTTCATATTATCTGTATGGGAATTTGCTATATTGGGATATCCATCAGGTGAGCTCTGTGTAAAAAGGCACTATGGGTTTAGCAAAAAGTGGTAGCCAGTATGTGAAAACTGAGAGGTGAAAGGTGCATGCCATCCAAGTCAAAATAGAAGGTTCTATTGATCATTTCATCCCATGTAAATGTACATCGGATCTCCCAATAGTGACACCAGTTTACTGACCTCTCCCCATTTCCATTTTCTTTACAATTCATTTACCTAAAAACACCATTGTCTCTGTGTAGTTAATCTTTCTCTCACACCTTTCCTTCAGTCAAAACCACACATTGGTACTATGACTGTTGTCTAATGGCAGCTACACCTGATCATCCATGATTCCCTCCACTTTTGTTAGGACCATATCAAGAATTCTTATTTTTCCAGTGCATTTCTGCACCACTTAGCTAAATACCTCATGGTCCAAGAATTTAGTGAACTCTTTCCCCCTTTCTGTAGCTGAGCTCAGAATAGATTCAAGTCTCCCATGGCTTTTATCTTCTTTTATCTATTCCATTCATTTAATTAAGCCAGTAAATAAATTAATGCATGAATCCAACAAATGAATTAACACATCTTTTCCTTCATATGGGAAAATTTGCCTGAAGATGTAAAAGCTGAAATTTTGAATTCTCTCCTCGATAGGGAGGTTGTATTTGGATCATCTGCTGCATCTGATGTTCTGAAAAAAATGTGACAAGAGAGAAAAACTGATTCAAGGGGAGACTCAGATTTTTCAGCCTTCCTTCTCCAAGTTTGTTAAAGATTTCATCCCCAACTCAGGATCCTTTTATAAAAAGCAAACTAAGCAGTCTTAGCAAGCTTCAAGCAAGCAGACATTCAAGAACCAATGGCAAGGTGGCAGTAAAATAAAGGGGCGAGATACCCATATACCAGGATGATCCGACAAGTTGGAATGACTAAGTACAAAATGTACTCCCCCACACACAACCCTTTAATTCTTCCCCCAAATTTGATTCTCCATTTCTCTGTTTGGCAACAGATAATCTCAGAGAAATGGGAGCTGAGAGCTGTCCATCAGGGGCACAGATGGCAGTGGGAATTCCCTACCTGCTTTTCAGGGGATGCCTTCTTATCCACTAGATCACACTTATTTTTTTCTCTCTGCTTTTCAACATCTACTGGCTCAAGGGGCAATGGAACCCGTTTCTCTCTCTCTATCACGGAAATTAATTTATTCAAAAACGTTCTGGTGCCAAAGAAGAAAGCTTCATGTTGGCCAGTCTTGGATCTTTTCTTTCTCAACCAGTATGTTCACAACCTGTTAACCTCTTATTCTCCTTTAATTTTTTTGGTAACTCAAGATTTAAAGGATGCATATCAACACATTCCAGTAGCAAAAGATTTCAAGTGTTTCTTAAGATTTTGTGTGTTTGGATTATATTACACTTTCAGTTCTCTGCTTTACCCTGTAGGTTATCCACTGCTCCAAGGGTGTTTATAAAATTTCTAGTTCTATTCATACCCTGTTGCAGACTGCAAGGTGCTCTCATTTTTCATAACTGAGCAATTTTTTTGAGACTCTTTTTCAAAGTGTTGGAAATCTCTCACTTGAATGAGAGATCTTCACAGTGTGTTTAACCGGGGGAGTATTCAAAAATTGAGTTCAATTCCAAGCCCACAGAATAGTGTCCCTGGGCCATTTCCTGGCTACATCTAAGCAAAAAAGCTTTTCTCCCACAGAAAAGTAGACCTCCATCTGGTCTTGAATTTTTCTATTCAGGCAAAGACTTCAGCAAGAGAATTTCTCAGGATTTTATGATCTGTGGCATTTTTGATACTAATGATTCCTCTAGCCAGACTCCACATAAGATTCAAGATTCTATGATATATACAATCTGTATGGTCCCAACATCACCATCCCCTGACTTTTCAAATTCCAGTTTTGAGATTTGTAAAAAAGGAACAGCTTTGATGGCGAGACCAGTTTTATCTGGATCCTGGTCTCCAATTCCTCTTTCTAGCTCCACTGTAGTCTGCAACAAAATATGTTTCATACTTTACTTGGGGTGTGTCTTTGGGATAAAACTGCAGGGTCTATGGAATAAAAAAAAAAAAGACCAGAACATATAAACATCAAATATATGTTGGCAATAATAAATGTTCTTAACTCTGTCAATCACCTCTACAAGTGGTCACAGATAATACCACAATGGTGTGGTCCATAAACAAACAGGGAGGTTCCAGATCTTATCATCTGTGCAGATTAGCCATGATAGCCTGGAATATAATAATTCAGCACAGTCTAACTCTTCCAACTTCTTACATTCTAACAGAACAAATCCTTGTGGCAAACATGCTGAGCAGGACAAGGAAAGACCTCATGAATGGAAAGTGAATGGGGGGGGGGGGGCTTCTAAGATTTGCTCCAGCTGTGGGGGACACCTGGGACAGAGCTGTATGCATCCATTCACAACAAACAACTAGAAAAATTCTTCTCCAGGACTCCTTGTAAGCAAGCCTTGAAAACAGATACATTCTCATTTCCATGGAAGGAATGTTCCTGTATGCCTTTCTAACCTTTCTGATCAATTATTTATTTCTTATGAATGTATAAAAACAGACAATTTCTAAATGGTTGTCCCTTGCTAGTTCCTTCTGTTAGTCCCAGCATAACAAGTCAATTCCAGGCAGGGTTAGGTTACATTCTGCTATGGCCTTGGGTTCTTTTGTGACTTTTTGGAAATTGGTGGAATGTAGAAGTACTCCAGACAAAACAAATTAGTCGTCTGTAGTTAGTTTCACAAATCACTAGAAACTAGACTCCTTTCCCATGTGAAGAGGAGGATTTGCTAGGGCCACTATCCAAGTTGTCCCGGACTCTCATCCGTCCTTCTCCTAAACTTTCTTAACTGTGGTATTCTACCCACATAGATTAGGCTACTGCAGCAATGATCTAATGATGACTATATTATAGTTGTGTAAGGAGACCTACCATAAGAGTGATGTTTGAGTAGATCACTACTGCAATAGCCATCCCCCCATCCATTTCTTCCAAAACTTTATGATCTGTTTGCCAGGGTGAGGACACTTATTTTTGACCTTTTTCAGGGCTCTGGCTTCCCTTGTTCATCTGGCATGAAAGCTCAGAAGGGCTTGGCACTCAGACCACTGAGTTACTTCTCTGTAAGCTCAAGTTTTCAAAGATCTGAGTGCATGAATGGTACTGTTAGGCTTTGGAAGCTGTCTAGCTTTTATGTCCTAAGATATAACCCATACAGCTTAGGATACTGCGGCAGCCTCCTCCTTTCTTCGGAGGAGTAGTCACCTTTCCCTTATAGTCTTGTAATACAGCCTTGCTATTGCTACCTGAATGAAAGTGAATTACTTGTGCTAGTTCAGTGGATTCTTCATTTCTTATCTTGTTATAGCATGCGTAACTCAACTTTTCCTCCCAGTCCTACTCACTTAGTACTTCCTACCTTCATATGTTATCTTCCCTAACATTCACCTTTCACCTTAACTACTTGCTGTCAGATTGACAGGAAGAACAGAAAGTACACTTGGATGACTTTAGTTTGTGTATGCAGTTATACCTGTGTACCTCTAATTGCAGGAAATATGGAGAAAGCTAAAAATAATGGGGGGGGGCAAAGGTCCAAAATCAGGAATACATCTTGCATATTGCTCTTATGAACTTTGAAAGTTACTAGAATAATAGGTTTTGCACTATCATTAATTTCTGAAGGATATGAAATCTGAAATTCAAATGCATGTCATTATTTAGTGACTTCATTCCTCAATGACTTTTCAGAAAACTACAAATGTTATAAGGAAAAGGAATATGAGGCAAAACTCTGGACATTCTGCAGAAATTCAGACAGTTGAAGGTATGTCTGTATTTTTAGGAAAATGTTGTTGTGTCTTTCGGTTTTTCCCGGTTAGGGGTCGCCACAGCGGAACTCCGGTCCACTAATGATTGGCAGTAGATTTTTATGTACTGAGTTGCCAGCTCTGAAGCACAACCTTCAACGAAGGTACGCCCATTCACGCATGTCTCCACACAGAAGACGCTCTAGCTGAGAATCGAACAGGACAACATCTTACTGTGAGGCAACAACGCTACTGCAGCACAACCATTTCATCTCCTGTACATCTAGAAGTGTTTTGTGAAACGCATTTTTGTGTCTGCATTTCTTGTATATATTTAATTTCTTTAAAAAAATAGGATCAGGGTTAAGCTACAGCAGGAATATAGATCAGATTTTTCTTTTTTTGTGGTCACAATTTTACAATTTGTTTTGTTGTGCTTTTAGGACAATGCAAGAATTGGTGATGAATTCATGAGACAGATTGAATCAATTGCTGCTTATGTTCCATACATGACCTGTCCAGGAAACCATGAGCAAGCATAGTAAGTACTCACCTTATGAAATGTTTTTAAGCATACTGAAGGCTGAAAAGCAACTTGTATCGCTGGTTCTGTAAGCTCTGTGTACGGTAAGAACTCCAGGGAATGCATCTGTTTTACGATCTTTCTCTAATACATTTTAACTCCTTGGTGTTATAATGTATTAGCTTAATGACTGGTGAATCTGTGAATAATGTTTATGAATAGGACCCAAGGTTCTGCTTGGTGTCCTGCAGGTTAAGTTGGAGTGCCTGAAGTTGTGCTCATTTGTCTTCCCATGAGTCAGGCAACATGTCTTTGAAATGATGGAAATAAGGCCTGGTGCAGTTGGTTGTGTGACACAGACATGTCATCATTTGACAAGATGAGAAGACCTGCAGAGGGTCACATTATCATGGAAATCAAGACAGCTACCTCACAATTCCATTCACATGCCCACTTGGTAACATCATCTGGCTTGTTGGGGGTTAAGACAAAACCGAACAACAACCAGCCATAGTGTGAAAAAGCAATATACCCAATCCTTCCCTCTTGTTACAGAACAGAGTAAGCTTGGTTGTCATAAGCCTTCTTTTCTTTCTTTTGTTAGAGAAAGAAACCATCTAGAGAATGGTCACCCATTATAGCCCCATTATGAATTATCACCAGAGGATTTTGGAGAGGTTGGGGATAAAATGTACCCCCCAAAAAAGTAATCATCTTGTAGTTAATTTGACATTATGCACCGACTCACATATGATAACATACTGAGCATTTGCTTCATGTGTCAACTTGTCTGTGTCACATACTTGCTTAGAAAGACATCATGTTCCAACCTGTCCATGGCATCATGTGCCCCAGCACATCTCTCACTGTGGTATGGTTGCATTTTGTAAGATAATTATATGGACTTGGCCACCTGTGGATGGAACAGAAAAAATGCATATGTATAAAAAATTTACAGATGCAAAACAGTAATACTGACACCTGAAAATACAGCCTTGGAAGATTATAACTGAAGTATTCTTATTATATCTCATGATTGTTTAGTATTTTGCATTAGCTTTTCTGTCACCAAGACCAGTTTTGAATAATTTTGTGAGTAGTTATTGCTTTTTTAAATTATTGTTACCGAGGATCAGAGCCACTGAATATCAGATAAAATCATAAAATCAAACAGTTCTGCAATTTATACAGAGGAGGATTATAAAATAATATTAGGAAAATAGATGCTTACTTTAACTAATAAACTTGAAGAAAATTTGCACAAAATAATGTCCAAAATTGTGTTTTACTGTTCTCCATTTCCAAAAAAAATCCTAAATATTATGCTGAATGTCCTTGTGTTCACATATTTTTAATGGTAGACATAGTTCATGACCCTGAGATAATGCCTTATGAATGCTGTGGAATGTAGGGGAAAACCTACTTATAGTCTCCTGGAAAATGAGGAAGAACATACAAGTACAAACAGATGAAAAAAAATCAAATGAAATATAAAATGTCTTGCTGACATAAATCCAATTATGTAGTTATTTGCTGGTAGATGCCATTCTTCTTTGGTAGGAAAGTCTTGTAATTGATGTGTAGTAGTAAATGCCCTCGCTCAGGTCTAAAGCAAAGGTGCATTAAGTGTGCATAATTTAGCACAAATGGCAGTAGTATTTATCCTGACTGAGGTCTTATAAGGAGTAAGAAGAAAGTATGTAAACACCTTTTACTATAGTTGGTAGGATTTAGGATTATGCTTGTGTATTTCTGTTACGAAAAGACAAAGATGAAAAGACAGTTGCCTAAAATGTTTTTTTTTTGTTTATGTATTCCTGGATTGGGAGGACTACAGTGGAGCAGAGAAAGTTAGAATGCTTAAAACTGACACCAGTGTGGCTGGGTGGCTTCACAGGTTGCCTATGCCTCCATTCCAGATAGCCACCCAAAATGGACTTCTGTAACTTTCTGGGATGTCTTGTGTAATTATTTTTACTCATTACCAACAGTGTCTAAAGATGTGTATTTTTTGATTAACTGTGAATTTAAAATTGTGCATTTTTTATTATTTGTATAAGATCTATGTTTGAGGTTTTAAGCCTCACTTTTAGTCAACTTGGTATTTTTCCATCGCAAGAATCAAATGAGACTTAACAAAATTTCTTCTCACTTTACAAAGAACAACTTGTAATTTTGTTATCTGCTGAAAGATTGATGATGCAAAATTAACTAAATCAAAATGTTAGAATTCAGTTTGTGGTGAACACATAAAAAGTATTTTTAAAACCTTGTTTCCATCTGTTTGGGAAAGGACAGATAGTTGATTAGAAGAGGTCCCCTCAACCATGCAGTGTTTCATAACTGTCAGCTTTATTTGCCAATGAGTATTAGTTTTTTATTTTCAAATGCTGCTACTGAGCTATAAACCTATTAAAGACTTGACTTTTTTAACATTCTTGAGTGAATTTTGTGTGTTTTCTAGACTTAAGATCTGCTATTCCGGGAATGTGATGAAATCTTTATGAGGTTAGACAAAGATGCTTATCAATGTCAATTTGTTGTTCGTCTTATACTGTTATTTTGGTTCATTCTTGTCTGAGAATCTGCTTTGCTTGTAGTCTTTTGTAAGAAATACTGAAATCAAAATAAAGGAGATCTAGAAATCTCTTTTAACGCAACCACAAGCCAGTTGGCTAAATTGGGTAGAGAACTACCTTTATGTAAGAAAATTACTGAACTAGTGAGCAGTTTCATAAGGCTCTGATGTCTTAGATTATAGTTGTCTGTGCAAGGGTTAGCATTAGGGGCCTTGCTAATCCTGATAGTAATAAGTGAACACAGCTTGCGGCATGGCTGGATTATAGAGGACTCTGACATAGTTGCACTAGCTGCATGATTGTTTGAGGACAAGATTTGCCTGTTACAATAAATTGCAAATAACTCCCACCTCTTTTCTGATAATAAGAAGGACATTCAAATGGGATGAGTAGTTTTTCTAGTGAGGAAAAAGAAGTGGTTTAAATGTCTGATAAGAATAAATCTAATGTTGTCCTTTTCGTTTTTCCTCAACAAATGGGTTATGGGTCTGTCCTCGGATGCGACTCGGCTGCATTCCACAAACTTCAGATCAAACTCTCGAGCTCTTCCCTCTATCCATAATGCCCTAGTGCACCCCCCAGTACATAACATCACATTTTCTGCCATCTCACACAGAGGCGGATCCTCGTTGTGAGCATTTTTCAAAATTTTATCAAGTGTTTTTATAAATGTTTTTTCTTAGAATCCTCTTTCTCATTTCTTATTTAGTTATTTACTTTTATCTTTAAATATTTTGATATAGCTCCTCCCTCTTAGCTTTTAGTCTTTGGTCTTTCTTATCATTAGCCATTCTACTTCAGTAAGGTCATTTCCTACATACCATTGTTAGTACTTTTTCTTCCTTTACCTTTCTCTTACATTTCCTACCCAGTTTATCAGGATATTTTTCCCTAACATCATTGATAGTTCTTTACTGTAAACTTATCCTTTTCTATCTTTTCTTTATTTTTTCTTTCTTTATTTTTATTTATAGAAATACGACTGAGAAGCCTGGAGTTTTTAAAAAATGGACTTCCTGTGAGCACAAAATTCCAAATTTGTATGCCCACAGGGAGAGTGTTTTTTTTTATGGGCAGCACATCTTTCCACAAACTGTACCATTTGCACTGCATTTAACTCAAGGGATATTGCAGATAGGAAGAATAAGTTAAACCTCAAAGGGTTGTTACCTCCTCCATCTTCTTCCTCCTCTGTGGCCAACCCCCCAGCAAATCTCCAAAGACCCCATCGGAACATAGAAAACAGTCTTCACCTAAGTCTCTGAAGACTTCATCGTCCTCGGAGACTCTGCATAAAATATGTAGATCATTGGATCAGTCTTTGTCAGTTAAAAAGAGAAAAACTTCAGATTCTAAGGCCTCAGATCTGATAATTATTTCAGGCAGTCCTTCTGCTCAATCCATGGATCCAAAACCATTGTATCCAACTTTTGGCATGTCTCATAGTCCAAGATATTTCTCATCTGAGTTTGCTATCGACCCTGTTTCTCTTCGGCTCCAGTCCCCTTTCATGCAAACTCAAACGAAACAGTATAGACCTCAGTCCACTACCTTATCTGTCAGGTTCTCCAGGAGTTTTTCTGTAATGGATAGGATGATGAGAAAGTTCCTCAGAGCTCAGATCCAGATGGGGATTGTACTGTCTCTGTCCCCCATCAGATCTCTGAGCTTTCCTTCTACATCCCATACAGTTGCATCTGCTTCTCTGATCTGTCCTTAAGTTTCTGAGACCCCAGATCTGAGGGTTCTGAGAGTATTGGTGTGGGAGCCAAAAAGGATTACATCTTCGACTCCAACAGGTTCCGCAATCAGTTCACCTCCTGTTCCCTTGGATTGGGATGAATCTCAGAGCCAAAGCATCGTTGTCAGATCTGCGGGGCCAGGATCTGCTCCAATGATGTTGGAGCCATCCTTGCATCTTGAAGCCTCAGCACTAAATAGCTTGAGTCCATCTCCCTTCCCAAGGCATGGATCTGGGCAAAGTTATGGCTTGCCTGCCTTTAGAGTCTCGGGTCCAGTGCGGCTGGCCATGGCTTCTCCTGGTCTGTTGGCCTTCAAGGTTGTGGAGAAAGTGTTCTGTCATTCTAGAGATCCAGTCTCTCATACTTCCTCAGATCTTACACTTTTTCCTTTATGGATCAGAGCTCTGATCCTGTCAGACCTACGCTGCAGGGACAGCCAGTACCAACTAGCATCCAAACAGCTCTCACAGAGGACCTACCTCTCTCTTTGAACAACTCCACATAGCATCCCACTGAGGAAGTTCACCGAAAGAAAATGTGTAAAAGGAGACGCATAGATTTCCCCTTGGAATCTCTCACTGAAGATATTGACTTCAACAAAGTCCCCCAGATCACCACCTGATGACATCTCATTTGGAGACATTTTGGAGATCCTTAAGTGGAAAGGTGGTTGGTCCTCAGATAATCCTTCCCCTGAGAAGTCAGCATTTCTGGAAACGTTTGGTGCTGGCCCATGTATGTCTTGGGTAACTCTCCCAGCTGATGAGGTTATTGACCTTGTCTCTTACCAGGCATGGAAGGAATCGGATTCTGTTGAACCAATCCCACATCATCCAGGTAAAATTTTAGCTACGCCAAAAGAAAAAATCCTATTGAAGAAAAGGAGTCTCTGTTGATGCAATGGTTATGTTAGCAGCCACTAAGAAGGAGCTAGCAGAACAGAGGTTTTTCTGTCCATGTCCCTAACAGAGAGTCCAGGACATTGGACAGGTTTGGAAAGCAGGTATTTACTTCAGTGACCTTTGCCTTGAGGTCCCTGAATTATTTGGTGCACTTTACAAGACTGCACTGGGATTTGACCAAGGAACTCTCAAAATCTCTCTCTCTCTGAGTCCATGCCTGCAGAAGACTATAAAAGATCATCCTCGCAGATGGCCGTTTTATTATTTGTTTCCAGTGCGTCCATGAGGTTGATTTCTCAGGCAGCAGAGGGTACCTCAGGGGTGTCCGGTTCGGGCATTGTCATATTGAGACATGCCTGGATGCGATTATGTGATTTTGTGGAGCCTCTCTTGTCTTCTTTCATCAATGCCTCCTTTAATGGAACATCCTTGTTTGTCCCTTCTGTGAAAGAAGCACTTTACTGCAGCGAGCAAAAAGGGAAGAATATGTCTGCTGTAGGGATTTGCTTTTCTACTCCTTGATGATCCTTTTCAGTGAATCAAAGAGGAGGCAAGAAAATGTGATTCATTAATCCCAGGGGTCTTTCCAGGATTCGTATGGAGACAACTCGTTCAGAGGCAGAGCAGGGAGTTCAAATGGAAGATGCCATCCTTGTGGCAGAGGAGGCCTGCAAAACCAGGGTTTCCGAGATTACTTCCAAGTTAGATCCTTTCAGTGCTCCTGAAGGGCTGCCTGACTGCTTGCCTCTGGAGGCAGTTGGGGGACATTTCTCCTTGCACCCAGATGCCTGGGCTACTATAACAAAAAATGTTGGGATGCTAAAAATAATCTCCAGAGGTTATTTCATACCGTTTTTCCAGATTTCCTCATCCAAAAGAAGCAAGCTTCCAGATGTCCCAACCAGTCAAAGATAATCTGCAGCTCAAGAAATTCAGAAGCTGCTGGACAAAAGTCATCCAGGAGATCCCACCAGATCAGAGAGGATTCAGAACTTCCTCAAGGTTTTAGTGCCAAAAAATGCAGGAGACCTGAGACCAGTTTTGAATCTCAGCAACCTGAACAATTATGTGAGGAAATCAGAATCCTTAAATGTAATGTTTCAGTCCTTTCTTCCTCTTTTACAAGGATGATTGGATGTGCTCAGTCAATTTTCAGGACGCATACTATCACATCAAAATAAACAGATGCTGTCGAAGATACCTGCCTTTTCATTTGGGAACCAGTTACTATCAGTTCAGAAACCAACCCTTTGGATTCATCACAGCTCCCAGAGTGTCTACCAAGTGTATGACAGTGGTAGCAGCTCACCTCAGACTACAAGGATTCTAAGTGTTTCCATACTTAGATGACTGGCTCCTCATCACTCCAAACAGGCATCTCCTGTAACAGTCCAAGGACTGTTTCCTCCAAATTTGCTAAGCTCTTGGCATTACAGACAACATTTCCAAATCCAAACTACTACTGGTACAGAGCTTGGAGTTCATTGGTGCTAATCTGAATACAATAAGTTAGACTGCTTCTGTACCTTCTCATCATATAGGTAAAACCAAGTCCCAGGTTCAACAAATTCTTTCTCATCCTGCCAGACTTATCCTTCAGGCCCTAGGTTCCACGGCAGCGTCTATAGTATTAGGTTCCATTAGCATATTACTGTATGTGTGCTCTTCAATGGACTCTAGCTGTTCAGTGATCTATTCTTTGACTACTGCTATCCTTCTCAGTCAAACTTACTCCAGTTTGCAGAAATCATCTTTGTTGGTGGATCCAGTTGGATGACATTTACATAAGTTGTCCATTCGTTCTGTCTCCTCCAGTAGCCACAGCGACCACAGACACCTCCCAACTGGGGTGTGGGAGGGAATTTCTTAGGAAGGATGGTCCAAGGCACATGATCCCCCCCCCCCCCCGGAGACCATTTCACACATCAGTGTCCTAGCGGTGAGATCAGTCCTGTCAGCATTGCAGGCATTTCAAGAGGTTCTCCCTCTGGGGACTATTAGAATTCAAACTGACAACATATCTGTGGTTTGGTATATCAACAAACAAGGGGAACTTGATCCTACCCCCTCTGTCGAGAAGCTACAATAGTGTGGCAATGGGCAGTCTCCTCCAATGGGTTTCTAGTGGCAATGCAAATTCTAGGAAGATCCAGTGACCTCGCAGACAAACTCAGCAGGTTCATTCTGATAACCTCACCTGTTTTCTCTCAATCAGTCAATGGCAGAGAAAATTTTCTGTTGACAGGGCCAACCCTGCTGCAGTCTTTTTGCTTCTCTCCACAGCAACAAATGCAGCAGGTACTTTGCCTTGATCCCCTCTCAGCAGGGGGGGGGGTCACTGAGAGATGCTGTAGTCCATGTTTGGCCTTCCAGTCTCTTTTACTCCTATCCCCCAGTACCTGTCATTCCAGAATTCTTACAGAAAGCCAGTCAGTTGAAGAGCTCAGTTATCCTCATGGACCACTTTTGGCCTCGCCAGGAGTGGTTTCCCTTCTTTTCGTCATATCTTTGTTATCCTTCTTGGATACTGGACCCTAGACCAGATCTTCTGTCACATCCCTTGGGGATAAAACATCCCAATATCCCAGTCCTCAAACTAACTGCATGGTTTCTCTAGTTCCATTAATAGATAATAAACAGCCAAGGCTTTCTTCCCCGGTTCATCATATAATTTTGTCCTCACAGAAAGATTCCAGTAGGAGGATTTACAAGAGTAAATGGAAAAAATTCACAATTTGGGCCATGAGAAATGAAATTGATTCTTTTGCTCTCCCCTTTTCTCCTGTGCTGGAGTTTTTAGCTTTTCTGTTTAAAGAAGGTGCTAGTTTTTCCACAAAGTACAATTGACAGCCATTTCAAATTTTCACTCAGGAGACAATGCTTGGTTGCTTCCAAGTTGTGCAAGGCTTTCCTAAAGGGCACCTTCTTGCTCCGACCTCCAGTGAAAGATCCGTCACCACTTTGGTATCTAACAGTAGTACTTCAAGGCTTAACTCAACAACCCTTTGAACCTTTAGCAAAAACTGATTTAACATTTCTGTCTTGGAAAACAGCCTTTTTGGTGGCTATTACTTCTGCAAAAAGGATTTCCAAACTCCATGCTCTTTCTTCCAAAGCCCTTTACATTGTTTTTCATAAAGATGGAGTTGCTTTATGAACAAATCCTTCTTTCCTACCAAAAGTGTCTTTTGAATCAAACATAAACCAAACCATTCATTTACCAGTTTCCTTTCCAGAATTTTCAAACTCAGAGGTTCTTGGGCTTTGTCAGTACAAATGCTTTGGAACAGCTATTCACACCCACAAAAGGCTCAAATGTCCTGGACATAGTACTCACTAACATGGGATAGCATTGCACACCCTACTGTGTGATGTCCCCCCTAGTAAGATCGGACCACAAATCAGTCTTTTCTGACATAATTATAAGACCAAATACCCATCAAGCTGAAAAATGCTTAAGAATTTTTCTAAGACAAATTACTTCATACTAAGTGATGGCATAAGAAGTTTTATATCCCCCTCAAATGCAGATAACACGGACTACTTTGCAGAGTTCTACACCAATGCCCTGTATAGCCACGTAAGCAGTATTATAGAATTGGCTGTACCGGTACCTGACTGGATTAAAACCAGGTCTTGCTGAAAAAACAAGCCACCCTGGTGGACCACTTTTATAAGCAGGCTGTGCAACAAGAAAAAGAAACTAATGTCTAAGAACAAGAGGGAACTGGCGCAGCAGAGGAAGAAATCCCTCTCTAGCTTAAACAAATTAGAGATCTTGTCAAGTCCTCTGAAACTAATTATGAAGCAATAATAGCCTCCCTAGTTAAAAATAATCATAAGGCATTCTTTAACTACATCCAGAATCTAAAAGAGAAAACCCAGCTATGTGTTGAACTGGTTGTGGATTTAAACATCATACTAGCTGACAGATTTGGAGAAAACTTCACCCATCTGTACCCTCCAGTCATCCCCAAAGTATACATGCCACCATTCCTCAGCCTATTATCTCAAGACAGCAGGTCATCTCAGTGCTTTCCAAGGCCAAACACATGGCATCAGTGGGACCAGACACTATCCCAAGTTGCCCTTTCAGTAACTTAAAACATGACCTAGCAGACCTACTTGGATCCCTGTTTAACTACATGGCATCAGTGGGACCAGACACTATCCCAAGTTGCCCTTTCAGTAACTTAAAACA
This sequence comes from Protopterus annectens, assembly GCF_019279795.1. Lineage (NCBI taxonomy): Eukaryota > Metazoa > Chordata > Ceratodontiformes > Protopteridae > Protopterus > Protopterus annectens. The sequence continues at coordinate 234,915,646 of NC_056737.1, forward strand.
TGACCTAGCAGACCTACTTGGATCCCTGTTTAACTACAGCCTGAGAACTGGCTAGGTTCTGTCATAATGGAGAACAGCAACAGTAATCCCTTTGCACAAAGGAGGACCATCAGCCAACCCTGGGAATTTTAGGCCCATAAGCTTGACTAGCCTTATCTGCAAGGTCATGGAAAGAATCATTATTGCCTTGATTAACAAGGACATAGGTAATCTTCAAACTATGGAGCCAACCTAATTCGGATTCGTTAAAGGTAGATCATGCCTGTTAAACATGGCTGACTTCTTCCAGAAAGTCACCAAGGCCCTGGATGAGGGAAAGACAGTGCATACCACCGATCTTGACCTAGCCAAGGCATTTGGCACAATCCCCCACTCAGGTATTGTAGAGAAACTCTCCCATTTGGGAACTAACCTCTACATTACCAGATGAGTAGCCAACTGGCTCACTGACAGGACACGTACTGTCAGTGGGTGACTTCACCTGTAGCAAGAGACCAGTCACCAGTGGTGTACCACAGGATTCTGTGCTGGGCCCTTTACTGTTCGGAATTTATTTCTCAGAAGTCCAGTCAGACTTGGATGGCCTGTGGCTGACCAAGTTCGCTGATGATTGCAAATTAGGAGCAATCATTGAGGGCCCTAATGATGTTAATATACTGCAGCCTGGGTTAACACAGACAAATTATTGGTGCCAAAGACATGGATTAAAACTAAATGCAAAAACATGCATTATTATTCCCTTTGGGAAAGCTGACATCCCTGCTAATTACATTATAGACAGCAGCCCCCAAAGTCTAGACTCAGTGGTACATGGTCTGGGTACTCAGATTGATAATCTGAACTTTGACCACCACGTATCCACAGTAGTAAGGAAATCCTTTTACGTGGGATGTCTTATAAGTAAAGGCATCATATTTAGATGTAGGGATGTTATAATTCCATTATGCTCGTCCCTCATCAGACCAGTAGTTGAGTACAATGCTGCCTTTTGCATGTACCTCACCAGACATCTGCAACAGTTGGAGAGACCACAGAGGTTTCTCAGCAAGAAATTATAGGGTACACAAAGCAAGTCTTATGTGGAAAGACTGATAGCCCTGTTGCTGTACTGTGTCTTCTATGGGTTGTTAAGGGGTTGACTTGTGCCTGGTTTACAGGGCAGTCTTTGAACCAGCCCTGAGAGAAATGCAAGACATTCATAAATCAAACTGCAGGAGGGTCACTCACTCCAGGGATCTTAACCTAGACTCTGACATGAACAGTTTATGCTGGAGAGATAGATACATCACCCAGAGATGTCCACTTCTCTGGAACAAACTTCCAATTCACATAAAACAGAGCCCTTCCCTGCCCCTCGTCAAACACAACCTAGATTAATAGATGGGTGACCGCAAATTCACTCCTGGCATGTTGCCCATATCCCTCCTGGACAGAGGAAGGCGGTATTAACTACCATAGACCCGTACCTCTGCCAACTTCACTCAACCAACTACCAACAAATGGGGCAACACGGGATAAATCTGACTTGGCTTGAAAGGGCTCTAGTGCTGTTAGCTTAGTAGCCACCTATGAACCTGTAAAGAAGAATACATGCTTCACCTTTTAAGTGTGCATAGACAACTATGTTTCTAATTACACAGAACAAAAGATTTCAGAAGAAAGGACAAACTATTTGTCTCTTTTTCACCTAGTAGGTTCAGATGTCCAATTTCTAAGGTTACATTGGCCGAATGGATAACTAATCGCATTTTCTGGATATACTCCCAGCAAGGTCTCTCCCTACCAAAACCACTTCAGGCTCATTCAACCAGATCCATGACCACCTCATCTGCCTTCTGGACTAGAACTTCCACTGATGATAGTTGTGCAGCAGACACCTGGTCTAATTTTTATACCTTTATTACTCATTATGAATTCAACATGATTTCTAGAAGCAGAGCTGCCTTTGGTTCTGCTGTACTCCGGAATATCTTTCAATGAGGGCCATCCCAAGATTCATGTAGCTGAAGACTCTGTCCCATTCATTGAGGAAGAATGAAAGGGATAACATGAGATATTAAAGTTATGTACTCACCATAACTAGGCATCTGTGTTGTCCATTTTCATTCTTCCTCAACTCTCTTTCCCTCCTTCCTGCTTCATGTTATCATCTGGAGTGATCTGATGGACTTTTGGAACCTGCCATTCCAGGTTTGAGCCCTGTTTTATTTCTCTTCTCTTTTCCTGTTTTATATTAAGACATTTAAGGCAGCAAACTCAATCTGAGGTATTGGAGGTGGACTAAGGCATTATGGGTAGAGGGAGGAGCTTGAGAGTTGGATCCAACCCTGTGGAATGCAGCTGAGTCAGATCCGAGGACGGATCCAGAACTCATTCATTGAGGAAGAATGAAAATGGACAACACAGATGCAGAGTTATGGCGAGTACATAACTTTTTAAATGTCTACCAAAGAGGAAGATGCATCAAAGTGAGTATTGTTGAAGGTCACTTTACAGGGACTTGGAAAGATCTGTATTGCTGTGGTGTATATACAACCACATGCTCCAGTAACCATGTCTAAGACAGTGATGCAAACTATAGTACAAAGCTGTTCTTCGAATAATATCATATTACTGGTTGACATCAGTACCCATCCAATGGGCAACTTTAGAGTCCTAGAGCTCCACAGTTTGTCAGTGATTCTAACAGGTCTAACTTCTCAACAGAAACCTTTTTATCATGGATATCATAATCCATATCTCCAAAAGTGACTGGGGTTAGTTGTTCTTCACACTTCCTTCAGTAACCACTCCACTGTTGCTTTAGTACTGGACATTTAAAAATTCAGAAGCCTCTGACAGCTCTAATTCTGAACGTATGGAAGCGTCAGTTGCTCAGAACAGGGTAACATTGACTGAGGTCCTCTATTTACAGTGGCATGCCCTGTTGCACCATTTATTTTCTTCCTCAACCATCTTACTAGGATTCAGGACAGCCTGTTTTTCTGCTGACAAAAAAGGTTCATGGGGAAAAAATGTGTCCATAGTTGATATCTGGATTTAAGACGTAACTCAGAGAGATTGGTTGACCTTTTGCAGTAGTTCAGAGTGAATACCTAGGATACTGATGCTTATCAGAAATATTTTAAAAGACAGAGATTAATCCCTTTATGGAACTGCTAGGAAACTAGCCTTGAGCAATATTCCACTATCACTGAGAATGATGCCATAGTATAAGCAAAAGATGATTCACTTTAATAACTGTGATAGTTATTGATGTCATTTTGAGAAAGTTTAGGTGTGGTAGCCTGGACGGGGGATGGAAGGCAATACTGCCTGTTCACTGGAAATTGTCTGAACCTGTTTTCCAAGGGCTGTTGAATCCTAGCAAGCTCGTTCTCCACTCTGATTGTGCCTTTTTTGAACACTGTCAGTCTAGTAAAAGCAAATTCTTGTCTGGAAAATGTCAGTGTAGAGCTGCTCAGTGCTTAGAGCCTAAATAGAAACGTGCTCTCCCTCAACGTCATTCTAACTCTGGAAATCATGGATATTGGTGTCATTGAAACCTGTTGCACAAAGAACAAAAACTGAGAAATTAAAAGACAGCACACGAAGTAGCAGACTGTAGAAACCACCAAAAAGTTGTGACAATCCAAGTCCACAAATAAATCCAAGGTTGACACAAACACTTTAATCGAAGTTGAAGCGCTTTTCGTCTACTGTCATCAGTAGACTTCCTCAGAACAATACAAATAACATTAGAATGCCATAATTCTTTTTACTTGGTTGTAACAAGAAGGGATTATTATGGATCTAGCTTCAAGAGTTACTTTTTCATTGTTTGCATTTGTTAAAAATCTACTTACTTATAAAAATGGGTTCGTTGTGTAAAATTATAATATTAAAATATTATAATATTTAAATTTTAAAATTTAAGTTAGTTGCTTAGTTAATGTATCATTATTTTATTATTTTTTGTTTTGATTCTATGGTAACAGTTTGTATTTTAGTAATACTGGCCAGTAATATCTTTTAATTGATGTCAGCTGATGCTTTTTTATAGTATTTAAAGATGGCATTCTAATGTTATTTGTATTGTTCTGAGGAAGTCTACTGATGACAGTAGACGAAAAGCGCTTCAACTTCGATTAAAGTGTTTGTGTCAACCTTTGGATTTATTTGTAGACTTGGATTGTCACAACTTTTTGGTGGTTTCTACAGTCTGCTACTTCGTGTGCTGTCTTGTCATTGAAACCTGGTTTCAGTGCAGTGGCAGAACTCCTTCCTTATGTGGCTTTTCTTCTTAGTACTTTCATAGGCAGACAAGCATGGCTATCAGTGACACTGGTGGTGGAATGTCCATTTTTATCAAAAACACCATCACCTCTAGACTAATAGACTAGAACAATGACCTCTAGCTCATTTGTATCCTAGTATTTGTAATGAAGACCTTATATCACATCCTGGCCTAATCCAGTACACCATCCATTATCTCATTTGTATCCTAGTATTTGTAATGAACACCTTATATCAAATCCTGGCCAAATTCAGTACACCATCCATTGCACCTGCAAATCATGAAACATATCTTCTTGTCCTTTTACGGCAGTTTAACTACCTCTGCATAGGCTGACACACCTACACCACTGCAAATAAGTATACTCAGTGCTTCTTTGACTTTATTGATATATTTTATCAAAATGCAGTTAAGAAATACTGTTACTCTGGCATAAATATTAATATGAAGAAGTCTACAGCTCTTGAAAATAATTTATTAAATGAAAATGCATAACGTTCACATTAGAATCTTAGTGAATTTTATTTAATAAAGGCAAAAGATAAAAGCACATGACTTTTGAAGTATTGCTGCTGGCGCAAACTCTATTGGTATTAAAATGTATTTATTTATGTACTTATTGTCTTTTGTTTACCAGGAATGTCTGACTGGGCACAAGTCCTTATTTCTGTGGAGGCCTAGGAAGAAAAGCTCCACAAAAATATATGTATTTACAATTAACAACCATAAAATTAAACCTTTTAAGCATTACTTTGCAGGTAGTATTGAGACGAACAGTAAAGACATTTAGCATATACTTTAGAAGTTATATTATTTTACATAAGTCAAAGACATCTGAACATGTAATAACTGGAGTATGTGTATGTCAATATACATATACTGAACCTACATACACATATGCATGTATGTTTTGCATATGTATATTGACTTTAATGAGGTAGGATGTCACTAGAGCAGGAACATAAAAATAGAAGAGGACAAAGGATATAAGGAGAAATAACCAAGAAAGAGTAGAAAAAGTTCAGATAGTGGAGTGGTTGAAATAAAAGTAGATAGGTAAGATGATGAGGTGGGTAAGGAAGGGGGTGTATTAGTAGGAGAGGATTCTGGATATAAGTTAGTTGGAGGAGCAGTAATGGGGATAAAAGAAAAGGAGACAGGGATAAGAAAGCCAATAAGTTATGATGATTGATAGATTGACAATGGAAGAGAAACAGAAAGAAAGGTGGGTTTAGTCAGGATGGGAGCATGAGCATAGCCATGAGGAAGTTAGGTGTTGTTTTAGGTTGTATTTGAAATGTGTGGTAATCTTATAAAAGGAGATGGTTTACTTTGCGTATGTGTATCATAGTCAGCAAATGCGTATGTCAAATATCCTTGTTTATCTTTTTGCAGTAGTTCTTGGATCAGGTAATTTGTGTCCTGACCAAATAATAAACCTACGAAAATTGACATTTTTTATTTTATTAAGACTTTACCAGTGTAGGGTTGTTGCTTTAGCAGTTCTTGTGTCCTAATCATGGCAAATACAGGTAAAAACAGTACCATAGACATATTCTAACACATAAAACAAAATTGTATTAGTTGTAAACAAATGTTCTATAATTTCCTATGAATTTTTGTCAGCAGTCACCGTCCACATAATTTCGTTCTGAAGTTTAACTGTAAAAATCAGAAAATTGACAGCTCTGCCAGCAGTGGAACTTGAGGTTTAAAGTTCTTTTTCGCATTGCAATATAAATCTTTTTACAATGCTGTCATAAGCTTTACTATGTATTTTTTTAGTAGAACTATCAAAATAGTTTCTAACCAGACCTTTTCATAAGTTTGATCAAAACCTGGAAAAACGATTCCTTAAGTATTCTGTATCTAAATTTTGCAGGAAAACAAAGGCAGATCATGTGTATGAAAAATGTATTTCTGGGTGATTGTTTTGGTAGACATATTTAATGTTCAATCCTATATAAGTGGGAAGTAATGTAGTATGCCTTGTACATGGCTTTGGCTCTGGCTTAGTTCAGGAAAATAAATCACTGTAGAGGAGACTGCACAGATGGGCTTCATACAAAGTGGCAACAGGAAAGGATTGCACACATTACTGGTGGTGAGTCCTGTCTAACATGCATTTGTCTATCCCATGCCTGTGAAAATACAAATTTATCAATAAGCATACTATACCCATAGTACAACTGTGGGACAGAAAGATTGTCAATACATCATTAGATTAGCCACTGTACATTTGAAGCACATGGATGTTATTCGCAGCAGCTGTATCTCTGGACCAAACACTTCAGTCTCTAGTGTGAAAGATGGCGAGGACTAGTTAAAATTGTATTGTTGTCAGCTGAAAGATAAGAAACCGGCTATCTTGGTTAAACTCATGTCTCCTTGACTCTGTGCAGACTCAGAGAATATGACAAGTAATATGGATGTGGTGTACACATACATTCATTCCCTTTGTCACGTGATCACTTACAATTATTTGTCATTCATTTAGGTAGTTACATGCACTTACTGAATTCTTCCTTTCGTAAAGAATAAGCACATCCATTTGTTTTAACTATCAGAAAAACAAGGTAAAAACTGTACCACACACATACTGTAACACATAAAAGGAAAAAATAATCTACATCTCAGTGTTAAAACAAGTAGCATACTTAACTTTGGTGTAGAAGACTATGGTTCTATTACCACACCAGGTAGATGGATTGCTGATAGTGCAGTGCAGCATAAGAGGAGTGATGCACTCCTGAGTGTACTCTCATTCAGATGAGACATTAAACCAAGGTGCTATCCGTTTGAGTCAGTAATTCAGATGGATGTATAAAATCCCACAGGACATATCAAAAAGAGCAGAGGAAAGTTCTCAATGCTCTGGCCAAATTTTTCCTAGTAGTATAAATACCACCTCAGGTCTCCCCTGAAAAGAGGCCACTAGCCTAGTGAGACTAATCCAGTCAACTAAGGATAAATAAACAAATAGTTGCTTTATAATTTCTTATGAATTTACAATATAAGCCAGAAATTTAACTGCTCTGACAACAGTCAAGTTGTGCTTTTTTTCCAGTATAAGCATAATTTCAGTCATCAACTGCAATTTATGCCACAGTTAAAGCAGTGTTTATCTTGTAGTTATAAGGATGGCAGCACAGAATGTTTGATCCCCTGTCTTCAGTCAGGGCACATGAACCTTTCTGCCTCTGTTTTTATGACTGCAATGTAGGTGAAATTTTAGTATTATGTAAACATTTTGGTGGGAGCTCATTTGAATCACTGTATATGGTTGTCTTTGTTGCCGTTGCTGTGCTAACTATGCCTTCTGACACATGATGTGTGTGTGTGTGTGTGTGTGTGTGTGTGTGTGTGTGTGTGTGTGTGTGTGTGTGTGTGTGTGTGTATACATATACATATACGGGTCTGCTTCACTTGACCTAAAACTCATTTGACTGACAACCCAGTTGACCTAAATTTCATTTGAGTGACAACTCATCTGACTGACTCCCATTTTACCGACATTTAAGACATAGATTTGTTGTGGATTTTCCTTCACCTGTGACTTGCTTGTCTCTTTACATTTTTATGGGAAGTGGTGCGATCCCGGAGTTAGTATATATAATTAGGAGGATTGTGGTGGGTGTAGGTCCCCACCTAGTTTTGTTCCACATTGACCTTTTTCTGTTACGAAGGTATTTGAGTAGTTTTTAAGTTCTGGAAAGGGTTAGTTAATGGTGTTCTCAGTGTACTTGCCTATGGTTTAAGATTTAGTATGTTGAAATTCAGCATTGTAAGCTGTCGGTGAAATGGGAGTCAGTCAAATGAATTGTCAGTCAAATGAAATTTAGGTCAATTGGGTGTCGGTCAAATGAGTTTTATGTCAAGTGAAGTAGACCTATATGTGTGTATATATATATATATATATATATATATATATATATATATATATATATATATATATATATGTATGTGTAGCTATATACACACACACACACACACACACACACACACACACACACACACACACACACAAAATATGTGTGTGTGTATATATATATATATATATATATCTATATGGGTCCCATTCAGTACACTGAAACGCCAGAAGGCCGACACTCTAAAGAATGAGACGAGAAGACCGATGATGCAGATGATCGACAAGGTGAGATCCCGATGGACGAAACACCGACATGGGAAGGTGTGAGCGCGACTCGGTAAGTGTGCGATAGAGTGAGGGATTTAGTGTTAGGGAGCGGACAGGTAAGTGGGGGATAGTGAGGGACTGTAGTTTTAGGGGGGGTTAAGTGAGTTAGGGTTAGGGTGCGGGTAGGGTGAGTGTGCGATAGTGACGGACTATATGTTTAAGGGTGGGTTAAGTGAGTTAGGGTTAGGGTGCAGGTAGGGTATGTGTGCGATAGTGACGGACTGTAGGTTTAGGGGTGGGTAAGTGAGTTAGGGTTAGGGTGCAGGTAGGGTGAGTGTGCGATAGTGACGGACTATATGTTTAAGGGTGGGTTAAGTGAGTTAGGGTTAGGGTACGGGTAGGGTAAGTGTGCGGTTGTGTCGGACCTTAGGGTTAGGGTTTGGGTTAAGGTTAGTGCATGTATAGTTGTGTGTAATGTGTAGTTTACGTTTTGTGTGTCGGTGTTTTGTGTGTCGGTGTTATGGTGTTCGGTTTTGTGCATTGTCGGTATTGTGTGTTGCCGGGCTTTTGGTGTCGGTGTTTTGGGTGTCGGCTTTGTGGCGTGTCGGTGTTGTGATAGGGATCTATATATATATATATATATATATATATATATATATATATATATATAAAATTTATTTTATTTTACATTTGCTGACCGGGATAGTCCGACTGGATACATATCCATTTTCAGCAGAGGCCCAGGGAGAAAAGCTCCAAAGATAACATACAGAAAAAATAACACAGGACAAATCATAATATTAGTACATGTTACAAACAGTTTACAGACTCTGTTCAGTCAAGCAAGTTATACAATTGATCATTATTAAATTTATATAAGTATTTATACTGACAATTATGGCACAGCTTCTATGTTGCATAAAGTACTGTTTGGCACACAATTATAGAAAGGAGCTAGTCAGGATTAGAACAAGGACATAACCAGTGTGTCTTAAAATGTTGTCTGAGACTTTTTTTGAACTGAGTTAGTGAGGGTACTAGAGTAAGGTTGGATGGAAGGGAGTTCCAAGTTATGCCGACAGAGTTGGCAAACAGGGAGTCCCCAGCTGAGTTGTTGGTTTTGAATATTTGAACCAGCAGTCTGCTAGATGAACGAAGTGGCCTGAGGTTAGTATAGGGGCTGATGATGTTTTTAAGTGCAGGCGTATTTTCAGATTGGTTGAGTACTTTATATACCACTATAAGCTGGTATTGAAGTAGGCTAGGTAATTCAAGCCACCCTAGAAGATTTAGGTTATGACAGTGGTGTGTGCCTGTAGCAAATCTAGCAAAGTGGTTATAACAGCTAGAGAGCTTGCTAATATTGGATTTGTTCAGATTGGTAAATAAAGGGAGGCATAGAGAAGGGTAGAGAGTAGATGGGATCGGGCAATAGCAGCTCTAGCAAGTGGAGAAGGGAGCCATATTTTTTAGTAGTGGTTTTGATAGTTTGGTTGACATGCATATCACATTAAAGGTTATTATCTACTATAACACCTAAGAGTTTAGTTTGGGCTTCTGGGGAGATAATGGTGCCATTATTAGATGTAATGGTAAAGAACAGTGATGAGGACCTACGAGTGGGGGAAAAAAGTAGCAGCTTTGTTTTGTTAGGGTTTAAGATCAGATGATGATTAGAGAGCCAATTTTCAACAGAGTGTTAAATGTATTCTGGGACAATGTCATTAGTTTTGTTTGGGAGGTGGTTGAGCAGATTAAAGTGGTGTCATCTGCATATTGAATGCAGGTTGCATCTGGGATGACAGAGTGGAGGTCATTAATAAAGATAAAGAAAAGAAAGGGTCCTAGTATAGAGCCCTTGGGGACTCCTAGGGTAATGGGTAGAAGGGAGGATAGCTTGTCCTGCCATAGGACGGTCTGTTGTCTACCACCGAGGTAGGACTGAAATCTTTGTAGAGATGGTTATCTAAGGAGAAGGCCTTCAAAGTATGGATGAGTTTTTGGTGGTTAAGCATATCGAAGGCCTTGGAGAGATCAAGAAAGAGGGCTTGGGATAATTTGTTATTATTTCGGTTATGGTTTATGAAATTAGAGAAGGAGAGGAGGGCTGAGGTAGTACTATGGAATGGCCTAAAGCCATGCTGGGAGCTAGCCAACAAGTTGCTCTGGATAAGATAGTGCAGTTGTTTATGGATGCACTTCTCCATAATTTTAGCCAGCGGTGACAGAGAGTTCAGCGGAACTACCTCCTTTATGGAGTGGTATAACATGAGATATTTTCCATATGGAGGGGATGGTAGCTTCAGATATGGTTCTATTGATTAAGCTGGAGATGTGGTATGCTATGACATCTGCTGCTTTTTGTAGGTACTCTGCAGGGAGGAGATCAGCAGTTAGGGTGGTTGGCTTTAATTTCTTAATTAGGGCACAGATAAGTGGCATAGATACTGGTTGAAAGCTAAAGGAGAGTTGGGTATTGGGTATAGTGGCAGTTGAGCTGGAGCAATTAAGAGGTAGTTGACTAGCTAGAGACTGGATAGTCTTTGTGAAGAAACTATTAAAGGTGTTGGCAACTTCCTCTGGGGTTTTATGGTTGGAAGATGATGGGGTTGGAGTGGTGGTTTGACCTGGGTGAAGGAGCTTGTTTATTCCTGTCCAGAATTTTTAAGGTTTGTTATGATGTTTTTGTTGAAGATGGTAGTAAAATTTTTTTTTTTGTCTAACGTAATAGATTTCTTTGTGTCATTCCTTAATTGCCGATATTTTAGTTGGCTCTATATCACATAGTCGAACTGCAATTAGTTCGAATACGGATATGTCGAACCCGGAATTTCGAAGTGCAATAACTTCGAACACTCAGAGCAGCGATTTTTTTCCCAAGGGAAAAAAATCGCTGTTCCGGTACAAAACAAAAAACACACGTACACTAATAAATGTTTCTAATGTGGGGGGCTTTGCCCCCCCCCACACCCCCTACTTAAATATACCAACTCTGAGATCACACCACAGTGGAGGAAATAGCAAAGCCGTGGAAACGGCCCACCGAATTCTTTCCCTGGGAAAAAATTTGGTGTTCTGCGGCTTCGCTATTTTGACATTTCGAAGTTCCCAGTTCGATGTTACGGCGTTCGGACACCTGTGCATTCAAACTTCTAATATAGACCCTTTTAGTTGATGTAGTGGGGCTTTTGTGGCACACCAACTGACCCAAGCCTTTTTTCTAAGTGTGATTTTTGATTTGGTATCTTTTGAAAGCCACGGTACAATTTTTGCTTTGGTTTTACTAGAATGTATAGGAGCATGAGAGTCCAGGATGGCAAGGAAGTTGATATTAAAGTATGCTACAGCTTCATCCAATGGTAATTGTTTTAGGACTGACCAGTTGTGTAATTTGAGTTCATTTTGGAAGTTGGTGATTTTAAACTTCCTGTTATTTCTTATTGTTTTGTAGATGGACTGGTGAGAGTTATCTGCTTTGTCCTTAATTATGTAGGTAAGAAAGTGGTCACTTAGGTCTTCCGGGATGGTCCCTGACTTATACATATGGGGATGATTATTGATAAGTATCCAGTCTAGGATGCTTTCTTTGTTATTCGGTTTGCCAGTCTTAGTGGATGAGGATATGATCTGTGTAAACACATGAAGGTTTACCCGAGTTTTTAGGAGACTCCAAGGAACAAGTGTTCCACTCGATATTGAAGTCCCGAGAACAATGGTTTCTTAGGTATTGGTACTGGATAACCTATGGAGGATGTCTTCTAGTGTGTTAGTGTTATTACCTGGGGGAATATAGCCAAAGATTATGTTTATACATTTATTTTTGTTAATTTGCAGTTTGGTTATAAGAATTTCCACATTATTAACCTGGGGTAGTTGTAAGGAGTCTTTAGTAACATTCAGTGTAGTTTTATAAAGTATAGCTACCCCACCATCTCTTCTAGTAGGACGGTCTAGCCTGAGCATATTGTACCCTGGTGATAATACCTCATTGTCTGTAGTTGCTGGTTTTAGCCAAGTTTCTGTTAGACATAATATGTCGGGGGTATGAACTGCCAATAGGGCATGCAGGTGATGGACCTTATTATTTATGCTTCTAATATTTATGTGGCAGACCAGGAATGAATTAGGTGATCTGTTTGGAAGTATTATGTTAGGGGAATTAGTAATTTGAGAGCTAAAGTTAGCAGGAAAGGATGGGCTGGGGTTAGGGTGGATGCCTCCATCCATTGTGAGGTTATGTTGTAAACTAACTACAAGTTTAAGGATTTTGATTATAAGCTTTTGATAGTGTTTGGTCTTGGGGCTGATGTATTTGGATCTGATAGGTTGGTAATTTTTGGGAGTTAAGGATTTAGTTGTGAGGGAAAGGAGAAGTTTTCTGTTTTTGATACTATTTGGGTGGTAGTTTGGGTCTTTTTCCTAGGAATTGTTGATTTTCATAGATGGTGAGGTGATATGAAATGAGCAGTAAAGGTAAGGGAAAGAGTAATAGTTTTGGTTTTGGTAATAACATTGTTAATAGATGAGACATTTTGTTGATATAGTGTTTAAGTAGGAATATATTAGGAAGAATAGTAAGTTTGCAGCAGGTAGGGGTAGTGCTATTAATTGGGTGGTTGTAGTTGACTGGTTGAAAAAGAGGGGGAGTGGCTATATCAATTTAAATTTAGCACTACTCAGGGTGATATATATATATATATATATATATATATATATATATATATATTTACTATCAAATGTTGTACAGCAGTTACACAAAACTTGGTAGGTCAAAATCATGGTTCCAAGTTTCTGTAACGTCGATTCATACATGTTCGAATCCACAACAGGGAATGCTAGGGTGCATTCGCTCATATGAGATCAACATTCTGATTGGAGATCGCACTGCAGTGGGGATCGGGAAATTTACTCTTTTCCTCATTGTAGTGCGATCTTGGAGTTTGTGTATATAATAAGCAAGGGGTGTGGAGGGTGCAAGGAGGCTTGCCCCCTTGCAAAATGTTGGTAGGAAATCAGCGGAAGGCAAGGTACAGTGGATAATGTCAATAATATCGAATTACTAATTATCTACATTACCACTTTCATTGTTTTGATTAAAGAATGTTTTCATTTTCGACTTTTTTTCCCCGAGTAAGTCATGCATGCAGACTCTGTACTTGTAGTTCCCAGGGGATTCAGTAGTGTATGCAGTTGCTCCACAGACTCGGTCAAAATTGAGAAAGATGTAGGGAATGGTATATGTTTTTACTGTGTACCAGCCTGACATATTTGTGCACTGCATTTATAAACCCACTAAAATTCTTTTAAAAAAAACATGAGTGGTGGTGCGCCATAATTATGTGCTGAGGTTTTTCCAAAATGTCAGAACCGTCCCAGATGTAAAGAAACCCTATATTATCATTGTTAAATTAAGGGGAAAAGTTGCAAGGGGCTGCAGAGGTTGCTATTTTTCTTGTAAGTGGTGAAGTTGGTGACAAAAAGGTAAATTCCTTTTAGAAGTAGAGTTAGCTTATCTTTTAAGTTGACTTGGTAGTTTTTAGTCCTGCTTTCTTGCAAATGTTAAGTTTCTTCTGAAAAATCAAGTTTTGAAATGTTTGATATGGTCTGGAATGCAAAACAGTGTCTGCCCTTTAAAATGTGATTTATAAATTGACATGCTTGCATTAGAAATTTCTAAGCAGGTTTTTTTTTTCGTTTAGAAACTTTAGAAATCTTTTTTTTTTTCAGTTTTCTTTTTCTTATTACATTTGCAGTGTAATATTTTAAGATGAACTTTCCAAAATTTTAATTAAGTTGGAAGAAGCTGAAAAACTGCATGTTTCTTACTATGTTCAAAACTGAGCACCAAGAAATCGCTCCAAATTACAGGAGTGACAACTGCATATTCTTTCAAATTCAGAGTTCAGTGTTCATAATTACACCATGCTAACTCACAAAACATTCAAGTTGAAAGAATAACCTTATCATTGTAGGCAGGAAGATTCAGCACTAATCAGGTAATGTGTGCAAAATAATCAAAACATTTATTCATCATTTCTGACAGTGTTCCATAGGAAGCTAAATATTTAATTAAAATTGCAGAACACCAAGCAAGCAATTTTGCATTCTGTTAAGGAGTTTTGGAAACTGAAGCTATCGTTCAGTGTCTGTCTGCATTAATGCAACAACAGCCCCTAGTGGCTGCATGTTTTAATTGCAGGCAGCATTGAGGAATTTTTTCATTCTTTTATTCATTCATTCCTTCATAGGTTCATAGGTTGGTACTAGGCTATCGACCCTAGGGCCTATACAAGCCTAGCCATAACAATTCCCTGGATATTTCTTCCCACAATATTTACTTCCCTGGACCCCTGTCTAGCAGGGCGAATGACGTGATTCCCGAGGTAAATTTCCTATCTCCCATCCAAACGTTAAGGTTCGTATTGAAGAGCATCAATGAGGCACTCTGCTTGACATGTATGGGCAGTCTATTCCAGAGTATGGGGAGTCTCTGGATCAGGAACCTATCCCTCCAGCATGTTTTGTTCATTATGATGACAAGGTTTCCTTTTATAATTCATTCTCTGATATCTGGGTTATCCATTTTAGGCTATCTTGTTACTCACAGATCACAATGAAGAGAAACTAATCTTTGATATAAAACCAGTCTACTGCATGATGTACACAGACACACAAACCCATGGCGCACATGCACACCTGTGGGCAGGTTAGAAGGAAACTAATTCACATGTAGTATGTCTTTGTGATGTGAGAGGAAACTACACCACTCAACAAAAGACCACGAGGGAGAATATGCAGACTGTATGTAGAAGGCATCACAGATAAAGACTAAACTGGAGTAACAAGTGCAGTGCTGTAACATGACATTATCCATATACCAAGACTGTTACCAGTTAAGGGATAGATGCAGTATCTAGGAGCATTGGTCACAGTCAAGGTAAGCCACCAGGTTCAGTGTGAAAGTGTGGCAATTAAGACCACAAGAAACTGGAGTGTTTGGTATAGCCACTTATCGGGGACTTGGAAAAACCTTACCTTGAATACTGAATACAGTTGTAGAGCCAATACACACAAATGAAGATTTAACTGGTGCAGAGATTGCAAAGTATGAAAACAAGGATATTTAGAGATATAGAGGTATGCAACAGTGGACAACATAGTGCTAACGGAATTGGAGGACACAAGGAAATGGGGATAACATCTGTGCACAAAAGGTGCATTATGCTTACTGCATCAAATGGGGTGTTTCAGTGTGTTTTTAGATTTTGCTGTCATATGTATATGTCTATATAGTTCTGTTGTGTACAGTCAAAGTACTTTAATGTCAAATTGAAAATACCGACAAAAAAAGTTTGAACATACATAATACCAAAAACAAAAAATACTGAATGAAATAATCTCAAAAGGAAAACTATTTCTTCTGCCATTAACACTAACGCCCCCCCAATAACACTAGCCTCAAATTTGTCTGAATAGTGGTAGTATTACAGGAAGGTTTTTATGAAGTTAAGGTGTAGGGTCGGGACAGCACCCTACACCCCCCCGCACCACCTTAGTGATGGGTGCTAACGTTAACATTGCCCCTTCTCTCAAATCAAACTCAACGCCTCAACAAGTAATTGCCCCTGAGTGAAAAGTGACTCTTTGTGACTCTCTGGGTAGACCCCATAGCGTTTTCATGACATATTATGGAAACAGATTGTTAGGATTTTCTTCTGTGCAGGTACTGCTGCTGCCCATTTTTACCTTAACCAGGTTTTGAACCCTGTTGTACCATTTGTTAATCCTGTGCCTTAACCACTGTGCTATCAGACTGGGGTACCCTAAAATTTACCTTCATAAAAACCTTCCCATAACACTGCCACTACACAAGACACACTCAGACACACAAACATTCGCAAACACACAGAAACAACTCTATATCAATCTGCTAACCTAACCCTACACTAGCCCTAAAATGCACAAATTCGCACACAAGCATACAGTGTTCATTTTCACTTATTCCCAACCCTAACCCACATGCACAAACACTCTCACCCCTTCAATCCCACTTACCTATCTTGATGTTGCACACCATCAACATTTCTACCACTTGGCCATCCATACTGTCATTCTTAAACCACACCCCCTGCATTTGCTGAAGAAATGGAATTTGACAAAATTAAGGGGACTCATCTATACTTATGTGGAAGATACAGTTATTTAATGAAACATTCTAAAGATAGATACAACAGGATGACTGGAAGGTATCCATCTACAATTTGAAAGTATTCTATGCTAGAGAATTGTTTAACCAATTTTTTAAAACTTAACTTTGGATACTGAGAATGATTCAGAAGAACAGGCTATCTTACATAATCCGTTCACTTCAGTGACAAGACTAGTTGCTGCAGGCACTTCAAGACTCTTCCAGGCTCAAAAACACCTGTTGTAGTTCCCATAAAGCACTACCTACTCTTTTCTGTAGATATCTTTTGCTACAGTTTTGTAAGCCTTAAGAGGTAATCCCAGGCTCACATTTTACAATAATTTGGTAGCTCTTTCAACTCTTTTCATATTTCCTGCATCATTCTGATCAGTTCTTTTTTTTTAACTAAATAGTATAGTTAATCTGACTAAAAGTCAGTCAAGAATTTTTGGTAAAGTATTTTGTTAGTTTTTAGCTTATTCCTGCTGGTACCCACCAAGTTGTCACCATATTTTGGGTCATTTGTGTTTAGGCTGTTATTTTGTAAACAACCAGTTGTTTTTTTGACTTGTTAGACTTAATAGTTGTTGATTGCCTTGCCTTCTGCTTGTTGTTTGGCATGTCTAATGGTAAAGCTTCTGGTTTAGAAAATGCACTAAATGGGGACACCAAATTCACCAACAGTACACTCAATCCCAGTACATTGTTTGTCTAACGGTGGATCTTCTACACTCTATAAGCTGTGAGGTAAGTGAGAAAATTGATCCAGGAGTTTTTAAGAAATTAAAAAAAAGTTAATTTTAAAAGTGCTGCTTTTGGATTCTTCTTGCAATGCTAAGCCTAAAAGAGATAAGAGAAAACTGGGCAGTGATGTTAGTACTGCAATGGTTGAAATATCCCCGCTTGCTTGGAGTAAAGGCTCCCAGAATGACTATTTCTCCACAGGCTATTTCATATGAACTGACTACTACTACTTTCAAAATAACAATGAATTGTTTTGCCACAAGGTGGAGATAAAAAAAAAATGGACACAAAATGCAAATCTCGCGTGAGATGGTAGAAATAATAAATAACTGGAGCATAATGAGTGAAGAAAATATTTTACTACAATAAAAAGTATAACTCATTTTAATTTTGGGCAGATAAATACCCTTATGGAGAATTTCTTCCATTTCTAACAGAAAATTTTGGGTTTTCTTATGTCTAGAAGAAAAGGGAAGTGTTTGTGCAGCAGACAGATTCCGTATAAAGAGCAGGCAGATTCCATATAAAGACATGTGCCCAGCTTGCCTGTTTTGTTTTAGGGAGGATCACAAAGTTAATGCATGTAGCATCTACCATTTCCTTTACCCCTAAAACAACTAGAAGCTCTTCACATTCTCCTGGTATTTTCTTGGAAAACAAGAGACTTCAGTCTTTGACTAAAACAATGACAGATACAAGAATTGCTTCCTTGGACATTCATCCTCTGCCTTCTAAAAAGAAAAGACTTCAACAGAGATTACTGAAGTGGCAGCTCCTTCTCTCTGCTGACTTTCAATAGTTATCCGCCGTGGCCCTTTTGACATTCTTGGACCTTTTAATCCTACTCATGATCCTTATGTGATGCTCCAAGAGATGCTAGCAAGGGTCAGGAGGATGCAGACATACAATACCTTCTGAGAAAGAAGAACCATTTCAGCAGGGGCCAGATGTCAGCCCTCAGATATGGATAAGGGAAGAGGAAAATAGCCTGATGGTCGGGAGGATGGCATGTCTTCTAAGGCCAGACATACAATACCTTCTGAGAAAGGAGAACCATTTCAGCAGGGGCCAGATGTCAGCCCTCAGATATGGATAAGGAAAGAGAAAACAAGCCTGATGGTTGGGAGGATGGAATGTCTTTAAAAGCCAAACATGCAAGACTTTTTGAAAGAGGAGAACCATATCAGCAGGGGCCAGTTGTCAGCCTTCAGATTTGGATAAGGGAAGAGGTAACTAACCCTCAGTCCATTCCTCATATGTCTGAAAGGAGTTTGACATGTCTGGCTACCAAGAATACAAGTGGCCCCTTCTTGGGATCTTAATTTTGTTCTAGAAAAGAGCCCAAGAAGCAAGTCTCTAAATTAAACATATCACTTCACCACCACTATTACTACTTCCAGTCAGTCTAAGGAAGAATGATACTGGTTTGCAAAGGGCCATTTAAGGCATTTCATTCCTTGCAGTCTGCTGCTTCTCCATCTCATAAAAGAAAGAGATCTCCATTTCCTTCTGAGTCTGATTCCTAGTCTGATATGGAAGAAACTGCTTTAGATGGGTCTATATCACCACATCAAATAGTGATAAGTTTGAACGCCCTTTGTTCGAACCGAATAGTCCGAAAGCCCTAAACTGCGAAGTTACATAACATTGATTTTTTTTTCCCAGGGAAAAAAATCGGTGGGCTGTCTTCGGGGCTTTGCTATTTCCTCCACTGTAGTGCTATCTCGGAGTTGGTATATTTAAATAGGGGGGTGTGGGGGGCACAACTCCCCACTTCAGTTTGTTTTAAAGTTGTGATTTTTTTTTTCACGGAGCAGCGATTTCTTTCCCTGGGAAAAAAATCGCTGTTCCATGAGTTCGCTATTTAGGGTTTTCAGACTTTTCAGTTGGAACAAAGGGCATTCGACCTTATCACCATTTGATGTGGTGATATAGACCTGGTTTAGACTACCCCTCCCAACTTTTCTCTACTGATTCCACAGAGTCTGAGGAGAATATTTCCTTTGCTTCACCTATACAGGAAATCTCCTTTGCTGACACTATTACTAAAATGAAAGGTCTTTTCCTGTGGGAGGTCAGTGAAATCACAGACACCCAAAAAAAGATATAACAAGCTTTTATTGGCAGATACTCCTAAGCCTTCAGTTATTCCCCCTCTAATATATACTGTGGAAGATGCTTTCAGTTCAGCTGGTACATTGCCTAATAGTCAACCCCTGCCCTTAAGAAGCCTAATAGACCATACAAAGCTGTATCTAAACAAATCAAGGTACAAGACATAATGAAGAGTCAAGAAGAAGCACATCAATCTCAAAGAAGTTTAGCCTTATAAATGTTTTGAAAATCCTGAATGACTTGTGGACTTTAGGACCTCTTCAAGTGATTACAGACAACTCTACTGTAAAGTGGTAAATAAACAAATAAGGGGGAACCAGTTCATGCCCTCTATGCAGAAGTTATCTTGGGAATTCATAATTCGGAAGTCTTATCCCTTCAGGCTTTTTACATTCTGTCAGAACATGCATTGTATCAGACACTTTTTAAGCACCTTTATTAAATTATCCCTTAAGATATAGGCAGACATACATTAAGATTTCTGCTGAATAGTTGCATATTTGAGCTGTTTGGGTAGCTTTCACATACCTACATCAACCTTATTACAAGCTGAGATAAGTACAAACTTGCAGTGTTATAAGATAGTACTGCATTTTATTTTTTCTGTTTTATTGTTTCATTGAATATTGTGTTAAAATAGTACTGCATTTATTTGTTTATTTATTTGTTCACTGAAAATTCTGAGCTCTCTCTCTGTCTGCAGTTAGTGGTTTTATTCTTCTCACTTCATTGATATTCAGTGTAGAAGTCTTAGCCTAGAGGGTTTCTCTCTGCCTTAAAGTCTTAGTCCCTTATGTCTGAAATTATGTCTGCTGAATAGTTGCATACTTGAGCTGTTTGGTTAGCTTTTACATACCTACATCAACTTTATTACAAGCTGAGATAAGTACAAACCTACAGTGTTATAAGATAGTACTGCATTTTATTTGTTCTGTTTTATTGTTTCATTGAATATTGTGTTAAAAATAATACTGTATTTATCTGCTTATTTATTTGTTCACTGAAAATTGTGAGCTCTCTCTCTGTCTGCAGTTAGTGATTTTATTTTTCTCACGTCATTGATATTCTGTGTAGAAGTCTTAGCCTAGAGCGTTTCTCTATGCCTTAAAGTTAGTCCCTTATGTCTGAAATTATTTCTGCTGAATAGTTGCATACTTGAGCTGTTTGGTTAGCTTTTACATGCTTTTTTTCTGTTTTATTGTTTCATTGAATATTGTGTTAAAAATAATACTGCATTTATCTGCTTATTTATTTGTTCACTGAAAATTGTGAGCTATCTCTCTGTCTGCAGTTAGTGGTTTTATTCTTCTCACTTCATTGATATTTGGTGTAGAAAACTTAGCCTAGAGGGTTTCTCTGTGCCTTAAAGTCTTAATCCCTTATCTTTGAAATTATTTCTGCAGAATTGTTGCATACTTGAGCTGTTTGGTTAGCTTTTACATGCTTTTTTTCTGTTTTATTGTTTCATTGAATATTGTGTTAAAAATAGTACTGCATTTATCTGCTTATTTATTTGTTCACTGAAAATTCTGAGCTCTCTCTCTCTGTCTGCAGTTAGTGGTCCCCACCCACCCTTACTGTTCTTGTTGTGGTATTAATCTTGGTGGCTTTGGAATTGACTGCCCCTTCTGTAAATTTGTGTTTGAACACTCCTCCTGGGTCCATCTCATTTGCTCACTCAGCCCAGTACAGTGAGATCATATTTTGATTTCAGACACTCCTACCATTCCCATCTGTTCAGCCCTATCCCAGCTCTATCCTAGTCTAGTCTCATTAGCTCATCCTGCCTAATACAGAGAAAACATTTGAGTAGGCATACTCACTTAGGCCCTGAACTTGTCTGATTGAAGACTGCTGGAACAGGGCTCAGCTCTGAGGTTTTTTACTGGTTATTTGGGTAATTTGTTTTAATCACTTTGCTTGTTTTCTATTGTTTTATATTGTTATATATATATATATATATATATATATATATATATATAAACAAATTTGCGCTTTATCTGCTTTTACTGTATTTGTTTCTTCCTACTTGTATTACCTTATTTTGCTTTTCCCTCTTCTTAAAAGTACTCAGTTGTGTCTGTTCTGCTACATTTATTACTGCTTGGTAGTAGCCTGGTTAAATTGTAACTGTTATTCTAAGTTTTTTGGTTAAAGCACTTGGGCTTCAGACCAGTTGTTTTACATTAAGAAGGTTTGTGGTCTGCACTGTTGTGGCAGGACAGGTAGCTTACATCCTTCTAAGTTGGGAACTGCTGATTGAAGGCTCAGTGTCTGTTATTCTAAAAGTGTATTAGTTCTGGTTTAAGCACTTGGGCTCCAGGCCAGTTATTTTACATTAAGAAGGTTTGTGGTCTGCACTCTTGTGGGAGGAGAGGCTAGATTCTGCCCTTCCGAGCTTTGAATTTCTGGTTAAAGGCTTACTGTATCCAAAATAAAAGAGGCGAGCACCACAAGGACAAAAATAATGTTTTAATGTTGTAGTTATTTAATTATATCACATTCCAGAGCGGTTTTGGCAAGTAGCCTTCATCAGTGATATCCTAGTACATGTTCATTAGTTTAAATACACTCAGTATCCCATAATTTCCTATGACATCACTTCCACCCCAATAATTAGTGCAAAACATTGAAACAAAAAGAGAAATTAATTAATACATCGCATTTTATCATTCAGACCTGGTGAGAATAACCCCCCTAGTTTAATAATCCATTTCCTTTCTTTTTGATTCATTATAGAGTGCCATCCTATTTTGAAGGATATATTACCCATGACCTTATCTATTACTGCAAAAGTAAACCTAGCTGATGTATGTACTTGAGAATGTCTGTATAGAGGGTTTATGATTCTTTGGTTATGTATGTCACTAAGATGTTCAGATATGCGGCAGCGCAAAGATCTTGACGTCTGCCCCACATAAAAGGCAGAACAGGTGCAACTGACCAAATACACCACCCAATCCGACCCACAATTAGCAAAAAAACGTATGTCAAAAAATAGACTCATGTTTCTGCTCATAAATTGTTTGGTCTTAAGCATGTGTTTGCTGAATACACAATGTTTACAAAGATAAGAACCCACAAGCCTGTCTCCTGTGATTGTTAGTTGTTGACCTTTCTGATCCCCCCTGTGGATTTTTTTAAAATGAGCAGAGTAAGATCCCAGGGGTTTTCCCTTTGCGAAAAGAGAACTGACACCTACCTTTCAGGTAAAATAGAGCCCATCATTGGATGTGAGAATATTCCAATGTTTGTGAATTACATTTCTCAATAAATCCACATTCCTGCCATATGTTGTCACCATTCATATAGTATCTGACCCATCTCTATGCTCTTTAGATCTATATTGCAAAAGTTCAGATCTTTATTGGTTAGTAACCTAATTGCTAGCTCCAATGACATCACTCCCTCTATATCCCCTGTCAAAAAATCTGGTAGTAAGATCCTGCTTAAAGGTATTGAAGTCTTCTTCAAAAGAACAAATTCTTCTGATCCTCAGAAATTTAGACTTTGGGATATTCCGGATGGTATGCCTAGGATGAAGGCTAGACGCATACAACAAGTTATTATATTGTGGGTATTTTCTGTATACTGAGCTGCGTGATGTATGATCTGGTAGACGCAAAATCCTAACATCAAGAAAATTGATTTCCTCTCTGCTATACGTTACAGTGAATTCTATACCCCACTTGTTTTCATTAATATAGTCCACAAATTCCATAAGATAGTCAATGTCTCCTCGCCATACCAGCCAACAATCATCTGGGAATCTTCTCCATATGTCAATTTTTGTCAAAATTATTTTATGGGCATCGTTATAAATTATCTATTCCTCTATATAACCCATGAACAAATCAGCATAAATGGGGGAAAAAGATGCCCCCATAGGTGTACCTTGGGTTTGCCAATAACATTCACCCTTGAAATAGAAGACATTTTTAGTTAAGACGTGTTCCGTCAAACACACAAGTAATGTGTTAAATCCTGGAGTATAAAGTTCTACCCTGTTAAGCCAGTACTCCAAGGCTTGTAAGCCTGCCCAATGGGGGATACTGGTATAAAGCGACTTGACATCTAGAGTAAATCAGACACTGTCTGTAGGAATTCAGTTGTATCTTTGATTTTAGCTCTAACGTATGGCAGTAGTGGCTGTAAATATTGAGTCAAGAACATACATAGTGGCTCAGTAAGAGAACCTATTCCCGACACAATCAGTCTTCCAGGGGGCTGGTTAAGATCTTTGTGAATTTTAGGCAGCAGGTATAGGTATTGCTTACTAGGCTCCTTTACTGTAAGATGTTGTCTGACTCTTTCACTAATAATACCTTAAGATTAAACAATTTATGAGCAGAAACATGAGTCTATTTTTTGACATTTTTTTTTTGCTAATTGTGGGTCGGATTGGGTGGTGTATTTGGTCAGTTGCACCTGTTCTACCTTTTATGTGGGGCAGACGTCAAGATCTTTGTGCTGCGGCATATCTGAACATCTCAGTGACATACGTAACCAAAGAATCACAAACCCTTTATACAGACATTCTCAAGTACATACATCAGCTAGGTTTAGTTTTGCAGTAATAGATAAGGCCATGGGTAATAGATCCTTCAAAACAGGATGGCACTCTATATTGAATCAAAAAGAAAGGAAATGGATTATTAGACTAGGGGGGGTTATTCTCACCAGGTCTGAATGATAAAATGTGATGTATTAATTAATTTCTCTTTTTGTTTCAATTTTTTGCACTAATTATTGGGGTGGAAGTGATGTCATAGGAAATGATGGGATACTGAGTGTATTTAAACTAATGAATATGTACTAGAATATCACTGATGAAGGCTACTTGCCGAAACCGGTCTGGAATGTGATATAGTTACTACAACATTACAACATTATTTTTGTCCTTGTGGTGCTCGCCTCTTTTATTTTGGATCTACTAAGCATGTTTGGCCATTCGCATCAGCGATACTTGCTATCTAACTTGTGGGACTGATTACGTTTTGAGCTAGCTGTTGGCATTTAGGACGTTTACTTCAGTATCAGGAGCTGAGGCTGACTTCTCCTGGAGTGTACAGTAGGCTATATTACTTCACCTTCATTCAGCTTAGCTATGATTTTTTTCATTTTGGATGATTTAAATTTTGGTGCTGAATTTACTGTGGGCTGGATTGGGACCTTTGGTTTGATGCTTAGAAGTCGGAAGGATTTATGTTGGGGTTGAGTGATACATTGCGGCCATTTTCATAACATTCGTGCTGAAGTAGGACTGCAGACTCTAAAACCAGCAGTTTACGGTGGTTGCTACTCAGCGTTTTCGGTTTATGGTCAGAAGGGTGTAGTATAACTCTTAAAACAATCTATGTATGTGCTTTTCGTGACTTTTAGCAACCTGCATCTTGACTATCTGTTTCTATTGTATATGCCGCCCATTCCGATGAACACGTTCAATGCCTTTTTGGGACACAGTTCTATATAGGTGGTGTTTGGTGATTATTACAACAAGGGAATAATTGTAACGAAGACTATACATATTTGGGACTTTATCCTTATTCATGTTAACTTTCTTACGGACTTGTGAATGGAACTCTGAAATGTCATTTATCTTTATTGAATGCTTTTTGTATTCAGGATATGTTATTGCGACCATTTGAAGGGATGTATGAAACTATTTGACTGTTTTAGCAAACCATTACACCTCTTAATGACAAGCATTCTAACAAATTGTTGTCACATGCTTTTTTTGATAATGTCGAACATTGCATTTATTTAGTGAATGGTTTGACTGTCTTTTATCGATATATTGGGGAATAACAATGTTTAAATTCACAGTTGGGTATTGATTTAGATTTTCTGGAACAGACCAGTGGGAATAGAATTATTGCTCTTATAGGTTCATAGGTTGGTACTGGGCTATCTGCCCGAAGGCATATATTAGCGCAGCCACGTTGTGCGTTATTCACCGCCCCTTTAGTAGTTCCCTAGACTCTTGTACTAGCAGCTAGTACCCTTGGACCCTATCCAGTAGTGCTGTTGGTGTGATCCCTGGTGTGAACTTTCTGTTACCCATCCACTCGTCAAGGTTCATTTTGAAGAGTGATAGTGAGGGGCTCTGTCTTATGTAGATCGGGACCCTGTTCCATAGTAAGAGAAGTCTCTGTGAAGGGAATCTATCCCTCCAGCATGTTCTATTCATTGTTGTGTTGAGGTTTATATCCCTAGAGCGTGTAGCTCGAGTAGATTTAGTTTTTCTAAGATGGAGCATGTTCAACAATTCTGGGTTGGACATGGCTGTGTACGTTAGACAGAGATCGCCTCTGAGAAAGCGGTATGCAATAGAGAACAGTCTTAGCTTTTTCAGTCGTGCTGCATAGGGCAACTGTTTGAGGCCAGTAATCCTCTTGGTTAGGTACCTCTGTGGTCTCCCCAGCTGCTGAAGATGTCTAGCCAGGTACATTCCAATTGGTACATTGTACTCAATAATGGGTCTGATGAGGGAAGAGTAGAGGGGCACCATTACATCCTTAGATCTTGATGCAAACCCTTTTGTGATCAGATGGGCCACATAGAAGGATTTTCTAACCACTTTGGCAACATGGTTATCAAAGGAAAGCTGACTATCTACTTGAGTCCCTAGATCCCTTATTTCTTCTTCAGATTTCAGGGGATTACCTCCTATGTTGTAGTTTGGGGGTACTCTGTTTTTTCCAAAGGGGATTACTATGCATTTTTTTGCATTTAGCTTGAGCCCATGGCTTTGACACCATGCATCAGTCTCATTTAGGCCCTTCTGGAGGATCTCCATGTCGGCCAGAGACTCTATTATAGCACCCAGTTTGCAGTCGTTGGTAAACATAGTCAGCCACAGCCCTTCCGTGCTTGCCTGTACTTCTGAGAAGTATATGCCAAACAGGAGGGGCCTCAGGACAGAGCCCTGAGGCACACCACTCGTTACTGGTCTGGATTCGGACATAGGTCCCGCTACTCTTACTTTATTGGATCTGTCTGAGAGCCAGTTTGTGATCCATCTTGTGACGTAAGGGTTTATGCCCAGGCTGGTGAGCTTATCAATAATACCTGAATGGGGAATGGTGTCAAATGCTTTAGCAAGGTCAAGGTAAGCCATGTGTAGCTCCTTTCCCTTATCTATAGCCTGAGTAACTGTCTCAAAGAAATCCAGCAGGTTCAGGAGGCATGATCTGCCCTTGACGAAGCCGAACTGTGTGGGGTCCAATGACTGGAGGTTCCCAATCTCTCCATTTATGAGTTCCATAATGATTCGCTCCATAGTCTTACAGATCAGACTGGTCAGGCTTATTGGTTGGTAGTTCCCAGGGTCAGTTGTGGCCCCACCCTTGTGTAGCGGGACCACTGTTGCCGTGCACCATTCTATGGGCACATATCCTGTGGAGAGGCTGAGATTGAACAGGGTACTAAGATGCGGGGTTAATTCCTTTTGGAGCTCGCATATGACACAGCCTGGGGCACCATCTGGTCCCATGGAGGCAGTGTTTTTAGCTTTAGATAGAGCCTTGTTAACCAAAGTATCAGTAATAATTGGACTTACACAATCCCTTGGAATGGTAATAGGGCCTGTATGTGGTGAGGAGGGGGAGAAATTTGCACTGAACCTGTCAGCCAAGATGTTGACAATGTCAGAAGGGTCAGTGTATTTCGTTCCATTTTGTACTAGCTCAGAACAGACCTGAGCGTTGCCATTTAGGTTTTTGATGTAGCCATAGAAGGCCTTATGGTTATCCTTGGCAACTTTCTTTTCAAAATTAGCTTTAGTTGACTTGATGAGGGCCCTCAATTTCTTACTAATGCTGATCAGGGATGATTTTTCTACTTGAGATTTGGCCTTTTTTTGTATAAGTCTCCTCCTTTTATTGTAAAGTTTGCTTATGGCCTGGGTCCACCAGACTGGTTTCTTCTTGCTTGAGGAAGGAGTCTTGGTTTTATTTGGGATAGCACGGTCCATGCAATCTTGAAGATGCATATAGAGTGCCTTGGTGTAGGATTACGCATCCTGGATATCATTATCCTTCTGCAAGGGAATAGTGAAACTTTCCACTTCGGATGCAGGTAGTTTGAAGTTTGCTTTGGAAAGGTTTTTGACTATGGTTTCTTTGACTGGGGGAGGGTGGAGGGGTGAGGATGTCTAGGGTTATCAGTTTGTGGTCGGATCTGACCAAGGAGGGAGTGATAACGGGTGTGGTTCAATGGACGCCCATATTTGTGATGATTAAATCCAATATGTTGTCCCCTCTAGTGGGGGAACATACTAGTTGTTCAAGGGCATTTGAATTTATAAATTCTATGAATCGCTGAGCATAGGAGTTGGGACATTGGTAGTTCACCCAGTCTATACCAGGGTAGTTGAAATCACCCAAGATTATGGTGTTGGGTAGGACCTTTATATTTTCCAATGTCTCAAGGAATGCAGAGTGAGCATCTTGGGACATGGTGGGCGATCTATAACCAGCTACGACTTGAAATGTGGTTTTGCCTGCTGATAGTTGTGCATGGATGATCTCTGGGGCATCATGCTGCGCTACTAGCTGGAGAGATGGGTATCCTTCATGAATATGGATACACCTCCACCCTGTGTACTGCGATCTGGTAACTGAGGCCGGAAGGTATGATATGAATTGTAACCTGGCAGTGCTGGGGTGCTCTCTTGAGCCTTGAACCAGGTTTCCATCACTGCACAAACATCGATTTTCTCCATGCTGAGGAGAGCCTCAAGTGTGTGCATTTTGAGGTTGAGACTTCTGGCGTTGAGTAGCATTACCCTTAGTTTTTGGTTACCTGTGCTGGTTACGGTTGTTGGTTTGTCCTTTGAGCCTTGCCTAAATAAGGCAGTATGTGGACGGCAAGAGACTTGGCCAGTATTCGAAAACCTAGGGGTGACAGGTGCAACCCATCTCTGACAAAACAGCGAGGCTTGTCTATCATGTCATCCCAGGCAGACAGACAGACACTGGATCCCCTTAGAATGACACCAGAAGCTTAGCCAATTGTTGAAATTGATCATTTTGTCTTTGTATTGTGGTATCATTCTAGGTGAAGGTAGTATGCTACTCAAGGTCAGGGTCATACCAACTTGGGCTACATGATCAGAGAGCTCCTTAATGTCTCTTTTCATGTAGTCCAGGGAGGTACGTCTTAGATCATTCACACCAACATGTACAATGACAGCGTCATACTTGTACTTGTTGTGGAGTGACCTAAGTGCCTGTGTTATGTGGCGGATCTGAGCACCCAACAGGCAGCTGACAGTAACCTTCTCCTTGTTCAGCCTGGTGAGTGGAACATCCGTGTGCCTTACTATAGAGTCTCCTATTACTAGCGTGTTAGGTATGGTGTTTTGCCATAAGGGCTGTTGTGAGGCACACTGCTGAGGTGAATTATGCGTTTTCTGGCTTGTGTTTGGGGGTGCAGGTTGCTTGCTTATCTGCTTTGGAGGGCACTGTTTCTTTTTCAGATTGGTACCTAGTGCCTCCGAATATGTTTTTGTGCATTTATGCGTATGTTTTGCCGGTGCTTGTTTCCTTGTTTCCTGTTTGTATATACCTAGTGTATGGTTTGACTAATTTTGTTATCGACATATTGGGAAACAACAGTGCTTAATTTTACAGTTTACCATTGATTTGGACTTTTTGTAAATGGACAAGTTGGAAAAGAATTACTGCTCTTGTTAATGAACAAAGTTTAACACAGTGAAGAATAGGGTCTATATCAGAACATGAAAGTATTAAAACTTCAAATGTTCTGATATCAAACACTATTCAGCAAACGCTAAGAATAGCGAAGCTGCAGAACAGCAAATTCTTTCCTTGGGAAAGAATTCAGTTGGCCGTTTCTGTGGCTTCGCTATTCTTAGCGCTGTGGTGGAAAGATAGGGGTTGGGTTCACGTAAGCGTGCGATTGTTTGTATGTTAGGGTTAGGGGCGGGTTAACTGAGTTAGGGTTAGGAGTGTGTGCGATAGTGACAGACTTTAGGGTTAGGGGCGGTTTAAGTGAGTTAGGGTTAGGGCGTGGGTTAGGTGGGTGTGCGATAGTGACGGACGTTAGGGTTAGGGTTTGGGTTAAGGTAAGTGGGTAGATAGTAGTGTATGTTTAGTTTAGTGTAGGGTTAGATGTAGGAATTTAAGTGTATATGTTTGGTTGCTGTTTGTTTGATGTGCTTGTGTTGTGTGTATGTGTTTCAGAGCAGTGAATTTTTTCCATGGGAAAAAAATTTGCTGTTCTGAATGTTCGATATTTTCATGTTTAGATGTTTTGGGGCCGATGAAATAGCGTTCACTATTTTCATCTTTCAATAACGTGATATAAAAGCGAAGAATATATAGGTTATGATTTATAGATACTGAATATTTTTGACTATATACACTTTTATATGTGATTTGGACATACACTCAGCTAGGTTGTCCACAAAAAAGGAAAAATATCTCACTGTGAGAATTTTGCAAAGTGTATAACTCCCTCTAGAATATATCATTTTTTAGGTATTACAACTGTATGTGAGTATATCCTAATTGGGACATAATATAACTGATTTTTAGCATACTGAAAGGTTTGTTTACATTTTGCTTTGGATAATTTGGTAAAATGTTATACCAGGTATGGTCAATGCAGTGGTAACTATATAAAGGGAGTTTTTATATTTGAAACTATCGCTCTGAAATTTCAGGGCTTCATTGGGTCATTTGTACCTTGTCTGTTTAGTCACCCCTGTCGGCTGTTTTTTTTGAGCAACGTATAGCTTATAATATTTTGAAGTGAATCCCTGGGCTTTTGCTGGTTGGTTGGTGTGTGGCTGGTCCCTCAGTTTCCCTCTTTTGTTGTGCCATTATTCACACCAACTGTGTTCTGAGTAGCCTTTTTGCTTATTGTGGTGCAAGTTAGGGTCTTATTGTCATGGATCTGAACAACATATTGTTGGGCCTTTGTGCCAATCGGGATGACATTAGAGTGTTCGGTCTGAGTTCAAAAAGTGATGGCACAACTGAAATAGGCTATGTTGATCCAGTTGACAGCTGTAACTTGCTCTTCAGAAAATTAGGCAAAAACTTGAAGACTTTATGCACAAATATCTGGCATTTAAAATTGTTCAAGGTCTACCAGAAAAGAAATATTACACCGAGGGGGCTGAGGGTTAAGATTCAGCCTTTGGTGGGTAAACTTGATGATACTTTGATCAGAGAGTGGAATATGGCACAACAAAAGGCATCTATGGCCTTTGTTAACATATTGACCTCCTATTATGAGAGGATTGTGGAACAGAATATGAATGATATTAAACGATTGTGTGAGGAAGTGAAGGATTTTGAGGGCCAGTCATTTTACACCGACAACTTGAGTAAACTCTCTAGGGAGCTCTTGTTATTTGAGAACCAAACAAAAGAAAAAAAGTTGCACAAATTTAACAGGGATGTGGACTATGACAAGGGCAGGCCCTTTAAATCCCAGAAAAGCATTAGGTTTACAGAGGGCAACCAATATGGGACAAATACCTGCAGGAAAAGACCTCGCTCCATTCTCAAAAAAATCAGGTCAGGGTTTTAGCACTTCAGGAGATGAATCCTCGGCTACTGACACTGACAGTATATATGTCAGTGACTCCCCAGAATCTAAAAAGGGGCGGGTTCAGGATCCCCCTTTAGGGGTAAGATACAGGGTTGGGGGGGACGCAAGCACAAGGGTAGACACTATAGAAAATATTTTTCAATCGATGGTGAAATAACTACTGAGTATTCCAATGTACATAACATTTCAAAGCATACACTGTCTTCTGATCAGACTCAACTTCTTAATAAAGGGCTGAACTACATACCTGTTTTTTTTATTGATGAAAACTATCTGGTTAATGACATTACAGCTTTTTGTAGAAAACTGAAATTGAAATTATTTTTTGGTACACAGGATATTTCTCAAAGATCTACTGAATTCATTTTCACAAATCTAGTTTTTCTCCACCTATGAATAAACATGTGTCCATCTTTCAACAAGCAGTCATTAAGGATATACATTTTAAGTTGTGTCCTTTTCAGGTATTGAGACATAAGTTGTCCAAAGGGGAGCAACAAGCACGTAAGGAACGCCAAGGTAACACTCATATTACCATCCTACTGGCTGATAAAGGTGGTGCAATAGTAGTCATGGACTCTGGTTATTACTGGGCTGAGGGAAATAGACAACTTACTAACCCTCAGCACTACATGAACATGCCTATTAACCCCACTCTGAATTTTAAGAAAGAAAGGGATGAATTCTTGGAAAAAGCGATGGATGAAGGTATTGTTAGTGAAAGAGTCAGACAACTTCTTACAGTAAAGGAGCCTAGTAAGCAATACCTATACCTCTTGCCTAAAATTCACAAAGATCTTAACCAGCCCCCTGGGAAGACCGATTGTGTTGGGAATAGGTTCTCTTACTGAGCCACTATGTATGTTCTTGACTCAATATTTACAGCCACTACTGCCATATGTTAGAGCTAGAATCAAAGATACAACTGAATTCCTACAGACAGTGTCTGATTCCCAGTTGGACTCCAATTGGTTGATGTGCACTCTAGATGTCAAGTCGCTTTATACCAGTATCCCCCATTGGGCAGGCTTGCAAGCCTTGGAGTACTGGCTTAACAGGGTAGAACTTTATACTCCAGGATTTAACACACTACTTGTGTGTTTGATGGACCACGTCTTAACTAAAAATGTCTTCTATTTTAAGGGTTAATGCTATTGGCAAACCCAAGGTACAGCTATGGGGGCATCTTTTGCCCCCATTTATGCTGATTTGTTCATGGGTTATATAGAGGAACAGATAATTTACAACAATGCCCATAACATTTTTTTGCCAGAAATTGACATATGGAGAAGATTCCTGGATGATTGTTGGCTGGTATGGCGAGGAGACATTGACTGTCTTATGGAATTTGTGGAATATATTAATGAAAGCAAGTGGGGTATGGAATTCACTGTAAGGTATAGCAGAGAGGAAATCAATTTTCTTGATGTCAGGATTTTGCGTCTACCAGATCATACATTACGCACCTCAGTATACAGAAAATACCCACAAAATAATAACTTGTTGTATGCGTCTAGCCTTCATCCTAGGCATACCATCTGGAATATCCCAAAGTCTTAATTTCTGAGGATCAGAAGAATTTGTTCTTCTGAAGAATACTTCAATACCTTTAAGCAGGATCTTACTAGCAGATTTTTTGACAGGGGATATAGAGGGAGTGATGTTATTGAAGCTAGCAATTGGGCTACTAACCAAAAAAGATCTGAATGTTTGCAATATAGATCTAAAGAGCATAGACATGGGTCAGATCAGGAAGATCAACAACTAACAATCACAGGAGACAGGCTTGTGGGTTCATATCCTTGTGGGCATTGTGTATTCTGCAAACACATGCTTAAGACCAAACAATTTACGAGCAGAAACACGAGTCTATTTTTTGACATATGTTTTTTTTGCTAATTGTGGGTCGGATTGGGTGGTGTATTTGGTCAGTTGCACCTGTTCTGCCTTTAATGTTGGGCAGACGTCGAGATCTTTGCGCTGCCGCATGTCTGAACATCTTAGTGACATATGTAACCAAAGAATCACAAACCCTTTATACAGACATTCTCAAGTACATACATCAGCTAGGTTTACTTTTGCAGTAATAGATAAAGCCATGGGTAATAGATCCTTCAAAACAGGATTGAATCAAAAAGAAAGGAAATGGATTATTAAACTGGGGGGGGGGGGGTATTCTCACCAGGTCTGAATGATAAAATGTGATGTATTAATTCATTTCTCTTTTTGTTTCAATTTTTTGCAGTAATTATTGGGGTAGAAGTGATGTCATAGGAAATGATGGGATACTGAGTGTATTTAAACTAATGAACATGTGCTAGGATGTCACTGATAAAGGCTACTTGCCGAAACTGGTCTGGAGTGGGATATAATTAAATAACTACAAAATTAAAACATTATTTTTGTCCTTGTGGTGCTGGCCTCTTTTATTTTGGATCTACTAAGCTTGTTTGGCCGTTCGCATCAGCCATACATGCTAGCTAGCTTGTGGGACTAAAGGCTTACTGTGCCTGCTTATTTGAACTGTTTTTCTGATATTGGTGCACCTTGTCTGCTGTAGCATAGACTAAATTCAAGCCTGCTGAATCTAGCTTTGTTTGTATAACTTGAGCACTAATCCAGGCCATCTTTTTTGGAGATGGTTCCCCTGCACCCTAGTGGCAGGAGTGTGCGATTAGAACTTGTCTGATTGAAGACTGCTGGAACAGAGCTCAGTTTTGAGTTTTTTTACTGGTTAATTGGGCAATTTGTTTAAATCAGTTTGCTCGTTTTCTATTGTTATAAAAAAATAAAATAAAATAAAAAAAATGTGCACTTTATTCATCTGCTTTTACTGTAATTGTGTTTCTTTCCACTTTATTACTTTATTTTGCTCCTTATTTTGCTTGTGCTTCTTAAAAGTACTCAATTGTATTATTCTGCTGCAGTTATTACTGCTTGGTAGTAGCCTGATTAAATTGTAACTGTTAGAGAAAGCATATGACAGGGTGCCTAGAGAGGAGTTGTGGTATTGTATGAGGAAGTCAGGAGGGTCAGAGAAGTATGTAAGAGTGGTACAGGATATGTACGAGGGTAGTGTGACAGCGGTGAGGTCTGTGGTGGGAGTGACGGATGCGTTTAAGGTGGAGGTGGGATTACATCAAGGATCAGCCTTGAGCCCTTTCTTATTTGCAATGGTGATGGACAGGTTGTCAGACGAGATCAGACACGAGTCCACGAGGACTATGTTGTTTGCAGATGACATTGTGATCTGTAGTGAGAGTAGGGAACAGGTGGAGGAGACTCTGGAGAGGTGGAGATATGCTCTAGAGAGAGGAGGAATGAAGGTCAGCAGGCCTAAGAATATATGTGTGTGAATGAGAGGGAAGATAGAGGAATGGTGAGGATGCAGGGACTAGAGGTGGCAAACGTGGATGAGTTTAAGTACTTTGGATCAACAGTTCAGAGTAATGGTGAGTGTGGAAGAGAGGTGAAGAAGAGAGTACAGGCAGGATGGAGTGGGTTGAGAAGAGTGTCAGGAGTGATTTGTGACAGACGAGTACCAGTAAGAGTGAAAGGGAAAGGTCTACAAGAGGGTAGTGAGACCAGCTATGTTATATGGGTTGGAGACAGTGGCACTGACAAAAAGGCAGGAGTCAGAGCTTTACATGGCAGAGTTGAAGATGTTAAGATTTGCACTGGGTGTGACGTGGATAGACAGGATTAGGAATAAGGATATTAGAGGGTCAGCCCAGGTTGGAAGGTTTGGAGACAAAGCCAGAGAGGCAAGATTACATTGGTTTGTACATGTGCTGAGGAGGGATGCAGAGTATATTGGGAAAAAGATGCTAAGGATGAAGCTGCCAGATAACAGGAAAAGAGGAAGGCCTAACATAAGGTTTATGGATGTGGTGAGAGAGGACATGCAGGTGGTTGGTGTGACAGAGCAAGATGCAAAGGACAGGAAGAAATGGAGACAGTTGATCTGCTGTGGCGACACCTAACGGGAGCAGCCAAAAGAAGAAGAAGAAGATTTCAAGCCTTTTGGTTTACGCATTTGGGCTTCAGACCAGTTGTTTTACATTAAGATGGTTTGTGGACTGCATTGTTGTGGCAGGACAGGTAGCTTACATCCTTCTAAATTGGGAATTGCTGATTGAAGGTTCAGTGTCTCAAATTCTAAAAGCGCATTAGTTCTGGTTTAAGCACTTGGGCTTCAGGCCAGTGATTTTACATTAAGAAGGTTTGTGGTCTGCACTCTTGTGGGAGGAGTGGCTAGATTCTACCCTTCTGAGCTGGGAATTTCTGGTTAAAGGCTTATTGTGCCTGTTTATTTGAACTTTTTCTTTCTGAAATGTGTGCGCCTTATTTGCTGTAGCCCAGAAGTTAGTAGTTCATTGGCCATTTTGGGATAATTTTTATCTCTTTCATTTCCCTGCTATTTAAACCACATTTGTGCATTTTTTTGCGCTTGTATTCAGCTCAGCAAGTGCCTGCCAGGTGTCCTGCAGAGTTCTACAGCAGCAGAGAGACAAAAGAGCGACTTTGGAGTGATTAAGTATCATTTTTCTGCATTTTCTTGCTGTATTTAACTAATTTGCCTAAAATGCCATTTTATTTAGCGTTTCTGTGATTTAAAAAGCTTGTTTCTGCTACATATTTTACTTATTTGCTGCCTGCACTTGAACTAAGCCATTCTTGTGTTTAAATAATCTGTTTAACTGTTGTAGGCTGCACACTAAAGTGTGATAGCCATTTCTGTGCATTTAAAGTTTTTTCTTTTATTGTATCTGCTTTATTTTCTGAAAAAAAAAACAAAACAAAAAATTATATACTTGTTTCCCGCCTTTCTGAACTAGTATAGTCCAGTTTTCAGGTTATTGCTGAATTCAGAGCTGTGTTACAAGTTTCTGTGTTGCCCATACCTTACTTGAATAGAAGGAAGTTTCTCTGTTCACCTGTGAGAGAGGGAGCTTTGAGCAGCCTATCTGTCCCTGGAGGAGTTGTTTCAGCACAGAAGTTAATAGTTTATTGGCCATTTTGGGCTAATTTCCATCTCTTTCATTTCCCTGCTATAAAAAATGCATTTGCGTGGTTTTGTGTGCCAGGCAGTGCCGGTTAGCTAGGGTTAAACTATTCCTGGCTCCACAAAGTCTACTGTTCAACTTTTCCCTTAGAACTCGACTAACTTCCAACTTAAGCACTCAAACCATTCATTTCACAGCCCAGCACTTGCTCAAAACTCGTAGCAAGCACTAATTAACCGTAGCACTAGATCCCCCCCCCATACTGTCCAGAAGGACAAGGCTCTCTATTTATTCATCCCTACCAGCCAATCAGTAAAACAGCTCACTTTACCTATTCAGGCATGTCCAAAGGGCAGTTTCAGGTGTATTCTCCAGTCCAACTGGTGAATCTGGGCATTTTGAGGC
The DNA here is from genome assembly GCF_019279795.1 of Protopterus annectens. NCBI lineage: Eukaryota > Metazoa > Chordata > Ceratodontiformes > Protopteridae > Protopterus > Protopterus annectens. The sequence continues at coordinate 234,952,104 of NC_056737.1, forward strand.
AATGTTACAGCTGCCTCATGTACACAGACAACCCTCTCCTCCTGCCATCAAACACTAATGTATGCGAGAGATACAATTATACAGCCAAACTGGAGGCAAAGCTGTTTCAACCCAAGACTGGAACTGACAGTCAAGAGGAGAAGGAAAATACTTGCAACACACCACCAGTCTCACATAGACCTACTAAACCAACACTGGCAAATAACACACATAAATACACAAAAACATACTCGGAGGCTCTAAATAAAAATCTGCAAAAGCAACAGAGACCTCCAAAGCAGACATGCAAGCAACCTCCATAGCCCATCACAAACCATGAAACACATACTTCACATAATCAGTGTGCCACGCAATCACAGCCCTTAAGGCAAAATAACATACCCAATACACCAGTAATAGGCGACTCTATAGTCAGGCACACTGATGTCACACTAACTAGGCTGGACAAGGATAAGGTTACAGTTAGCTGCCTGTCGAGTGCCAGGATCCGCCACATAACACAAGCACTCAGGTCGCTCCAGAACAAGTACAAATATGACTCTGTCATTGTCCATGTTGGTGTGAATGACCTGAGACATACCTACCTGGACTACATGAAAAGAGACATGGAAGAGCTCTCTGATCACGTAGCCTAGACCGGTATGACCCTGACACTGAGTAGCATCCTGCCCCCACCAAGAATGATGCCACAGTATAAAGAAAAAATGATCAATTTCAAAAATTGGCTAAGTTTCTGGTGTCATTCAAAGGGGATCCAGTAACTGTCCGCCTGGGATGACATACTCGACAAGCCATGTTGCTTCACAAGAGATGGCTTGCACCTGTCACCCTTAGGCTTTTGAATACTGGCCAAGGCTTTTGCCGCCCCCATAGTGCCTTTTTTAGGCAAGGCTCAAAAGACAAACCCACCACCGTAAATAGCACAAGTAACCAAAAACTGAGGGTAATGCTACTCAACGCCAGAAGTCTAAACCTCAAAATGCATTCACTCGAGGCACTACTCACTATGGAGTACATCAATATCTGTGCAGTAACAAAAACCTGGTTTAAGGCTCCAGATAGCACCCCAGCACTATCAGGCTATAACTCATACCATACTTTTCGGCCACAGAACCTGGACTGAAACACAAAAGGTGGGGGTGTATCCATATTTATCAAGGATACCCATACCTCCAGGTTAGTGGCACAGCACAATGCCTCAGAGATCATCCATGTGCAACTAACAATGGACAAAACTGCAATTCAAATTGTAGCTTGCTACAGATCACCCACCATGACCCAGGACCCCCATTCCATGTTTCTGGAGACACTGGAAAATATGAAGGTCCTACCAAATGCCCTAATATTGGGCGATGTCAATTACCCAAACATTAACTGGGAGAACTACTCAAGTACTAACTCCCTTGCCCAACGCTTCCTAGAATTTATAAACTCGAATGCCCTGGATCAACTGGTCAGCACCCCCACCAGAGTTGACAACATATTGGACCTGGTCATCACCAACATGAGCGACTGGTGTTCTACACTGGAGGTCAACCCCTTGCTGGTTAGATCAGACCATAGACTAATCATGCTGGATATCCACATTCCGCCCCCACTCCCAATCAAGGAAACCAACGTGAAAAACTTTTCAAAAGCAAACTTCACGTTACTTAAGACTGAAGTGGGAAGGTTCACAGCCCCCATGCTAAAGGACAATGCTGTCCAACCTGCTGAATTCCTTACAAAGGCACTGTATGAGCACCTGCAAGAATGCATGGATCGTGCTATCCCAAGCAAAACCAAGACTCACTCCTCCAAGAAAAGGAAACCAATGTGGTGTATCCCTGCCATAAACAAGCTGTACAATAGAAGGAGGAAACTAGTTACAGAAAAGAATAAAATCCCAAGAAGGAAAGACATCCTTGATCAGTATCAGCAAGAAACTATGATCCCTCATAAAATCATCCAAGGATAGCTTCGAAAGAAAAATTGCCAAGGACTCCAAAGATAACCACAAAACGTTCTTTAGCTATGTCAAGAACCTAAGTGGAAACTCTCAGATCTGCTCTGAGCTAGTACAGAATGGCACAAAATACACTGAACTGACTGATATTTCCAACATTCTGGCAGACAGGTTTAGTGCAAACATGCCAGAAGAATGTAGAGCCCTGGCAATCACTGACACACAGGTTAAAATGGCCCTATCCAAAGCCAAAAACACAGCTTCAATGGGACAGGACGGTGTCCCAGGCAGTGTCTTACATGAGCTCCAAAATGAACTAACTGCTCACCTAAACACACTGTTCAAACTCAGCCTCTGTAAAGGCTGCATACCCATAGAGTGGCACACAGCAACTGTTATCCCGCTGCACAAAGGTGGAGCCACAACGGGCCCCGGGAACTATTGCCCTATAAGCCGGACTAGCCTGATCTGCAAGGCTATGGAACGCATCATCATGGAACTCATTAACAGAGACATTGGGAACCTCCAAACATTGGACCCTACAAAGTTTGGCTTTGTTAAGGGCAGATCATGCCTCCTAAACCTGGTGGACTTCTTTGAGATGGTTACCAAGGCTTTAGATGAGGGGAAAAGAGGTCCACACAGCCTACCTAGACCTCGCAAAGGCTTTCAACACCATTCCCCATTCTTGTATTATAGACAAGCTCACCAGCCTGAACATAAAGCCCTAAGTCATGAGATGGGTTGCCAATTGGCTCATAGATAGAACCCACACGGTGAGAGTTGCAGCCTCTAGGTCCGACTCTAAACCGGTTACAAGTGGTGCCCCCCCCAGGGCTCAGTCCTGGGGCCCCTCCTGTTCTGTATATACTTCTTAGAGGTACAGGCAAGCACAGGAGGACTATGGCTGACCAAGTTCACAGACGACTGCAAACTGGGGGCCATAATTGACTCTCCAGCTGATACAGACATCCTCCAGAACAGTCTCACTGAGACGGATACCTGGTGTCAAAATCATGGCCTCAAGCTAAATGCCAAAAAGTGCATAGTCATCCCCTTTGGAAAAAAACAAAGTACCCGCAAACTACTACATATGTGGTGGTCCCCTAAATACAGAAAATGTAATAGGGGATGTGGGGACCCAAGTAGATAGTAATCTCTCCTTTGATAGTCATATTGCCAGGGTGGTTAGAAAATCCTTCTATGTGGCCCACCTAATCACGAAAGGGTTCGCATCTTGAACAAAAGAGTTTATTGTGCCCCTTTACTTATTACTCATCAAACCCATCATAGAGTATAATGCCCCATTTGGGATGTACCTTACAAGACACCTGCAACAGCTGGAAAGACCACAGAAGTACCTCACCAAGAGGATTACTGACCTCAAACAGATGCCCTATGCAGCCCGACTGAAGAAACTCCAGCTGTACTCGGTTGCATACTGCTTACTCAGATGTGATCTCTGCCTGACATACAAGGCCATGTCCAACCCAGAATTAATGGACATGATCCACCTAAAAAAAAAAAAAAAAAAACAAATCCCTGACAGCCACACACTCTAGGGATCTAAACCTCACCACAACGATAAATAGGACGTGCTGGAGGGATAGATTCCTGTCCCAGAGACTCCCCATGCTTTGGAACAGGATTCCAGTCTACTTTAGGCAGAGCCCCTCACTAACACTCTTCAAGAGAAACCTTGACGAGTGGATGGGAAACAGAAAATTTACCCCAGGGATCACTGCAGTAGCTGTGCTGGACAGAGGCACAGGGAACTAATGGCTCTGCTGGACAGAGGCACAGGGAACTAATCTAAGGGGGCGGCGAAAGCCAACACTTTCTGGCTAGGCTTATAGATGCCCTTTGGCAGATAGCTTACTACTTACCTATGAACCTATGAAAAAAACATATTGACGTGTTTTCATTTACATACATTATACATTAAATATATGCTTTCTTTGTAACATCTTTCAATCTAACATTACATAAATTGATCAGTTCTTCCCTTAAACCTCATTTGTCCTCCTGAACATTATTAACATGTATTGTTCCTAAAAATTCAATTTATTTGTATGTAATTTGTTCCTTCCCTTTTCTAAATAAAGATCCCTTTTCCATTTTTTTATCTTATTTACAGTATGCAATACTTCAAATAGAGTTGGTTTAGATTTTGATTTCCATTTTATAGTACTTGCTTTTTTGACAGCCAATAGAATTAAATGTAATATGGCCTTACTATGTCTAGGCAATTCATATCCTGTGTCCCAGATCATAAGAACCATTTCTTTATTTACTGCCATTTGCTCTACCAATATTTATGACAGAGTACTCTGTCAGGAATTCTTAAAAGTGTACTAAGTTATTACACTCCAAAAACTGTTCTCATTTGCCTTTCTTCCCCACCACATCTCTAACATTTGCTATCTGTTTGAGGAAAATCTCTTCCACCTATTACCTAATCATCACCATTCAATCCCTCCACCACAAGCTTCTCCCAAGTAACCCCAACACTAATGTCTAAACCGATCTTCTGCTATTCCCACCCTAAAGTCATCAATACTAACCACTACAACCTAAAACTAATACAAATACCTAAGTTACTTAAAACTCCTAAAACAAGACGTTCTTTCACAGTCTTAAACTTGTGCAGGGACATTCACAGCAACCCAGGTCCCATTCCTACAACACAGACAAAAAAACTAAAACTTATCACGCTTAATATCAGGAGCATGTGCAATAAACTGACACTCTTTCATGCCTGGTTAACACACACTAACCCTGGCATCCTTGCTATTACAGAGACTTGGCTAAAACCAAAAATAAAAGATATTGAAAATGTTCCCCCTGGGTACAGCATTATCAGAGTAGACAGACGACATAAAAAAGGTGGTGGAATAGCCCTAATTTTCCCTAGCAACTTGATAGTTTCCCAATATTCAAATATGATACCAAAATTCTGCACAGCCGAAATCCTTATAACATTTCTAAAATTTAACTCATCTAAGAACATCTGCATAGTTTTTGATACAATCTCTCCTGGGCAAAACATTCCCATTCGAGAAAATGTTCTAGCCTGGATATCTGAAGCAATGCCGAATGAAACAATTATCCTAGGGGATGTTAACACTGACTGGCAGACAATAACCTCACACCACCCAACAAACACTAAAAATTCTGTGGCTTTACTGAACTTATAAATACTCCTAATAGATATAGCAAAAATAACATCCAATACTCCACCCTGGACTGGATACTAATCTCAAACCCTTCTAACTTTACATGCTCAGGCCCACTCCCCGACTCCTTAAGTGACCACCTACCAGCCTATACTCACAGGACTATCACTCAACTCACAAAGCAGCGCAAGTTCAAAATTATATGCAACCTACAAAATCTCAACCCCAATACTAACCTCTACACACTCCACACATTACACACACACAATCGACCTGTAACCAAAAAAACAAATAATCCCCAGCTTACTTTTCAGCCCATCCCTTTATCTGAAAAAAAAAAAACTACAAAAAAAACTGAAACTTTGCTCAACTTCAGCAGACAACCTCCCACCAGAATACCTAAAGCTTCCCTGTTAGCATCTTAATTAATAGATTTATAGTGGAATCACATGTCCCTGTTGTTGTCTTTCGGCTTTTCCCGGTTAGGGGTCACCACAGCGGAACTTTGGTCCGCTAATGATTGGCAGTAGATTTTGACGAACGCCAAGGTGCCAGCTCGATGTTCAACCTTTAACGAAGGCACGCCCATTTATACATGTCTTTCGCATGCCACCCAACCGTGGGGAGGACATGCAGACTCCACACAGAAGGCACTCCCCGCACTCCAACCGAGAATCGAACGGGAGAACCTTTTGCTATGAGGCAACAACGCTACCGCTGCACCACCACAAATGTTGGAATCACATGTCCCTAACCTATGGAAATGATGATGCATTATCTCTTTACATGAGGGAGGCAACTCCAATGACATCACAAACCTTCGTCCTATTGCAATCTTGTCCCCATCTCTAAGATTCGAGAAAAATGTGTGCACCTACAACTTCATCATCATCTTACAAATAACAACCTCCTTTCCTACACTCAACATGGCTTTAGACCTGCACACAGTACCTCAACAGCCTTATTATCTTTCATCGACTCTGTCAACAAAACTCGTGACACAGGCAAACTAGTATCTGCAGTATTTATGGATTTGTCAAAAACATTTGACATGGTATCTCACCCCATACTCCTTAAGGAACTTTCCAGCAAGCAGTAAGATGAAAGGGCTCTATCTCCCCATATAACATCACCCACACAGGTGTTACTCAAGGATCCATCCTTGGCCCATTACTATTTAATATCTTCATCAATAGCTTACATACATCCTGCTGTGAGGGCACTATAATCCAATATGCAGATGACTCCACTATCATCTACATATCAGACACATTAACTCAGCTAAAATGCATAACACAACAAGCTTTCTCTTCTATAGAAACATGGTTCTCCAATGCTGAATTCCTACTGAACCCCCCCAAAACACAAAGCTCATTCTCTTCACCCACAAACCCCATAGCTCCAGCAAAACAAATTTCAAGATCTTTTCAGCCAACAATACTAAAATTGAATTGGTTCAGCATACCAAACTACTGTCACAATTGACGATAATCTCAAGTGTGACCTTTACATACAAAACAATATTAAAAAACCCACCAAAAACAAGGCATGCTATACAGAAATAAAAACTTCCTTACAGCAGCTACCAAAATTACCCTGGCCAATGCCTACCTTTTGCCCTTACTGTTATATGAGGCCCCAATTCCAGCTAACTTAAGACCTCCCTAAGAAAAAAACTAGAAAGCTCCTATAACAAAGTTGCCAAATTTGCCATAAACGCAACCCCTCTAACTTATCACTATAAAGCCCTGCATTCTCTAAGATGGCCTGAACTCCCTCTCCACCTCCAGAATGTATAACTTACTATGGTATACAAAATCATCCACATCCCTCTAGTTTGTCCTGCTCTTAGCTCATTAATCAAATTTTATATCCCAAATAAACATCTCAGATCTGTAGACAAACATCTCCTTACAACTTATAAATCTAACAAAACCTGAGACCTAAGCCTTTACTCCTGCTCTGTGGCAAAACTATGTAACTCCCTTACAGCCAGGCGTCTTCTGCAGTTAACCCCTACTGCTCCTCTAGGCGTCAAATATGGATTGTTCATATTTGCATTAATAATTCCAAAACCATGTTACTTACAAGGTACCAGGATATTTTGTCTTGAGCCATATGTGATGGCAAACACAACTCTATTGATATTTGACCTCTTTCAATGAGAGTTTTCTAGAACTCTAAGGTGATAACTTAGTTTTTAAAGGCTTAAGCCACGCCCACTAGGGGTTAAAGGTGCACACTCAAAAGAGCTGCTCCGGAGTGAATGAGTTAACTATCAAAACTGCTACTAACCTGCACTCCTTCAAAACCTCTATAAAAGAATGCTTCAACAAAGCTTAGATTTGCTCCTGTATGAGCCCAGGCTAAGGTAATCTTATACCTTTTTCTACCTCTACTCTCTCTATCCCAACTACTAACTTACCCTACCCTCCCTTTCTCTACACATACTCCCATGAGATTACACTCATACCTTTTCCACATCTGTTCCTACTATCCCCTCTGTCGCACCCTGCCCTTGTCTATTTGTACTATCCTATGTTTTCGCCAATAAAATCTATTACCATATTTCATGACCTGTAGAATATTAATAGTTGTTATTATCATCATCTGTTATGTAAATAATGCTGCATCTTGCTATTATCAAGCTTTCCATATAATTTCTGCTTGACCACTATGACTTTATTATGTCTGTTGAGTTTTTATTCTGACAAACTAATGTGTAGTTTTTCAAATTTTGTGCTTGATGCTATGACTTTATTATGTCTATTAAGTTTTCATTCTGACAAACTTCTTCTTCTTCTTTTCCCGGTTAGGGGTCACCACAGCGGATCCCCTGTGTGCTCATGATTGGCAGTGGAGTTTTACGGTGTTGAGTTGCCAGACCGGCGCCTAGCCTTCCACAGAAGGCACACACACACACACACACACACACACACACACACACACACACACACACACACATGGCCAATTTAGAGTGTCCAATCCAGCTACAGCATGTCTTTGGGATGTGGGAGGAAACCAGAGCATCTGGAGGAAACCCACGTGACCACAGGGAGGACATGCAGACTCCGCATAGAAGGCACCCCAGCAGAGGATCGAACTGGAGAACCTCTTGCTGTGAGGTGGCAATGCTAACCACTGCACCACCGTGGCCGCCCACCTCATTCTGACAAACTAATGTGTTCTTTTCATATTTGTGCTTGAATGTTATGACTTTATTATGTCTGTCTAGTTTTTCATTCTGTTAACCATATGTATCTAGAGCTTTTCTCCCTGGGCCTCTGCTGAAAATGGGTACCTCATGACCCAGTCGGACTTTCCCAGTAAACAAATGCCAACTAAATAAATAAATGTGTGCTCAAGTTGTAAAAATAGCTATGCAAACAGTTCCAAGTAAAAATCATAAGCCTTCTGGACTTTGTAGTGTACTTGGATGCTGTACATATGTCCTCCCATTGTTCTCTTGTAAATTGGTTTTCCAGTCTCTCTTTCGATTATCTTCTAACCTCCTCCGATTGATTCTTATAGTTATCATTCAGATTATCCCTTTTAATAGTAGCTTCTATTCTGTTCTCGATTCAACTAAAAATTCTACCAGAGCAGGTCTTTCACTTAGGGCTCCCTTATCCCTTTTTCTTTGCCTATAATGTATCAGTCCCTGGTAGCTAAGACAATCTCTAAACTGTAGTTCAAACAACTTCTTGGCCTCATCCTACTACATTACCTTTCCCTCTGTATTTATTTGCTTTCAATACTTTGGTTCCTTTGCCAGTTTTCTCCAGTAAATTCCATTCCCCTCTTGCCTGTTTTTGTACTCCTACTTGCAGTCATTTTTATTGGCAAAAACCTCTTTTTTCCATTCCCGCTGGCTTAGTTATTAGGATACTTTCTGCAACTGTAAGAATATAGTATTCTGTATGGTTGCTGTTATTCTCCTTAAGGGATCAACATCCCAAATCCCACTCTGTCCTTATTTCTTGAACTAGCCCCCTACTGTCAAGACAGTTTGAGCAAATACGGGATGCAATGCTGTGAATGGAAGTTACACCCCAGGGTCTTCCAAAACACAATACAACTGTGGAGAACTCATGAAATATGTTTGCCTCCATTAACAAAATGCTCCAGATCTCCTTGCACAAAGACCTGGAAGACAGATGCCTTTTCCTTTCCATGGTCAGGACAGTACCTGTATGCATTTCCACCCTTTCTTCTGATAACCAGATTTCTATTACAGATCCAGAAGAGGACTCTCCAAAGATTTTTTTGGTAATTCACTTTTGACCCAGACAACACCGGTTTTCCCTTCTCATGAAAATGGCCTAGGCTAGTTATCTTAAAGCTTTCTCACAGAATGGATTTGCCCACACAGGGCAAGAATAATGGTCCACCTGAATATCCACAAGATTCATCTGACTGCCTGGATGATGGAATTTCGATCCCATTAATATACCTTTATTCTGAGGATGTATAGCAGGTGTTACATGAGACTAGGAAGCAAAAAGAAGAAAGAGCATCCTCATAAGGTGGATGCCCCTCTGGTTTTACAGTATCTTTGCAAATTGATCAGTTCAAGCCTCTCTTATTCTTCAGTTAGAATTTATTTGTGGGCCGTTTTTGGTTGTCTACCTTTGGATCCCCCTTTCTTCCCTCCTTATATCAGGTGAAACAATTATTGATAGGGGTTTTTACATATCTGGCTACCAAAAATACAAGTCTCCCCTTCTTGGGATCTTAATTGTGTTCTAGAAAAGTGTACTTTTCCACCATTTGAATCAGCTCATCAGATGGACTTGAGATTCTTGATGTGGAAGACTGCTTTTGTCATTGCTCAGACTTTGGCTAGGTGACTATTTGAGTTGCAAGCTCTTATGGTGACCCAAGCCTTCCTTATCTTTCATAGGTGCAGGGTAACCTTATGAATCAATCCTTCCTTAATGCCTAAAGTGGTTTTGGAATGTACCTTAAATCAGTGCAACTATCTCCTGTTTTTTGTTTATGAACCTCAAAAAGTGAGAAAGAATTTGACATTGTTTTGATACTCACAGACATCTCAGATATTGTACTGACAGAATAACAAGATTTCAGATCTTTGGACCAGCTCTTCATTTCATTTGATGGAAACAAAACAGGTCAATGTGAGTCAAAACAAATAGTTTTAAGATGGTCGTCCAGTTCTATCCAATTTTGATACTCTCACCATGGTCAAATCCTTGTTAAAGAAGGCTAAGGCCCATTCTACCACAACAATGTCTACTTCTACATTATTTTAGAAAGAGACAGACTGCAGATCCATTCATGAAGAAACTGCTTGGTCATCTGTGTACACTTTTACAAAGCATTACAAGATTGATGCCTTTTTATATGGGCAGATAAGGTTTTGCTAGGGCATTCCTTCAGTAAATTTTGGACTCTGGCTCCTAATTTTCCTCCTTTGCTATTTAGGCTTTGGCAATTGTCCCATTCAGCAGTGATCACTAATATAAACATAGTACAGTTGTGTACGTAAACTTACTACTGCAGTAAATGCTCAAATAGATCCTTGTTGCAGTTTCCCTCCATCCCCCTTTATTTCCTCTTACATATTGTTGTGATCTTGTTACCTATTGTATTTGCATCTCCTGTGGGATTTGCTCCTTTTTGGGCAATGTGGTGATTCCCTGTTTCATTTTCCGCTTTTCTTGTAGTACATAAAGCCACCAACATTTACTCGGGGCAAGAAAGCTCTGAGTTTCTGTATGCATACATCTGCCTTTATAACGCTGCCCTTTTGTACTACAGTAGATGTGTGATGCACATAGAAAGAGCTTAAAAGCTTTTGTATTTAGGTTAGATGTCCAATCCTTGGTACAATACATCCCATGTAGCTATATGCTACTGCAACAGAGATCTATAAGTACATTTAGTGTTATGCTAAGTTTACATACACAATTGTACTTTCCTAGTCAAGCCAGCTTTCTACTGGGCAATTGCAGACAATTTTTACTTATGCAACATGGATGGTTCCTCAGTGTATCAGCAGTGAGCAGCATCTTTCAAGATGAAGATAGCTTTGCCATGTCTTTTTGGCATCCCTGACTAATATATCATCTATTACTCCTTCATTCTGCAAAAGGGACAGACTTTCTGGGTCATCCCTGTACCTTCCCATATATCCCCTAAAAATGAAATTCCTGCAGAAAGACAAACATGGCAATGCCAAAGTCATCCTCATAACCATTTATTGGCATAGGCAAGTTTGGTTAATCTGCTGTGGCCTCCCTTCTAGAAAAACCTCTTCTCTTGAGACCTTGAAAGCCTTTCTAGTCCAGCCATCTGACAAGCCTCACCTGAACCTCCTATTCTTCATATTAACAGCATGGTTTCTGCAGAAGGGACCCGGTTTATGCATCTTCTGTGGCCCAGATCATTACAACTGCTAAAAAAGAAAATCTACCAGGAAAACATATACAAGTAAATGGATAAAAATGTTGCTGCAGGCCACCAGTCAGGGTTGTGATTCATTTCTGTCTATGATTACAGTAGTCTTGCATTTTTAGTAGACATTGCAGGGTTTTCTTAGGCTAATCTCTGATAAAGGTACATCTGGCAGCTATTTATAATTTTCACTGGGAATTTATCAGTCCTCTTCACTGCCCTCTTTGAAAGTTTGCAAGGCCTTCTTACGAGGTACATTTCTTTTAAGACCTCTTCTTAGGAAACCAGTTCACCCTCGAGATTTTAATTTTATGCTAAAGAAGCTAACACTGGCTCCTTTTGAATCAGCTACCAAAGTTAGTCTCAAATACTTGCCTTGAAAGAGTTTCTTTTAGTAATACTTACATCCACCACCAGACAGATTTAGAACTTCCAAGTAATTTCTTCTAAAGGTCTGTAAATCATTTTCCATAAAGGTCATGTGTCTTTATCTATTAATCCTACTTTCATGTGCAAAGTTTTGTTTGTTTGTGTCTTTTGGCTTTTCCCGGTTAGGGATCGCCACAGCGGAACTCCGGTCTGCTAATGATTGGCAGTAGAGTTTTACGTGCTGGCTTGCCGGGCCTAACGCACAACCTTCAACGAAGGAACGCCCATTCACGCATGTCGCCACACAGAAGACGCTCTAACAGAGAATCGAACGGGCAAAGTCTAACTGTGAGGCGACAACGCTACTGCAGCACCACCACCGCAGTACTTTCATGTGCAAAGTAGCCATTAAAATTAACAGTCCGTTAACCTTCCAGTATTGTCACAGTACTCCAACAGAGGAAATATTAGCTGTGTTCTCCAGATGTACTGCAAATAAGGTTATTTTGCAGCAGAACTAAAAATATTAGAAAGGATGACAAACTGTTGAGCAAAGCAAGTCATAAAGTGTCATAGGTTTACATCATTCAGGTGGCTTTCAGAATGCATTTTGTTTTCTTACACCAAAAGCCCAGTCTACTAGAGACATCATCAGTTTTCTTCAAAAATATATCCATTGATATCTGTGAGACTGCAGAATATGCCTCCTTGCATAGTTCATAAGACACTATATGTAGGATTTGAGCTCAAGGTACAGGTCAACCTTTGCAGCTTACAGTCTTTGCGATATTCTATGATGATGCTATTGATGGGGAGAAGCTAGGAGAATCTGTCATGCTGTTAAAATCGACTGTATCATGTAAAATGTGCAAATTATGCACTCATCATATTGTTCGATCTTTGTGATCCATGTCCATTCACTTCAACATACCAACCAACCATTTTCTTATATAAATTAAATTTGCCCCCTGTGAGGGGGATGAATATGGAGAAATGCCTGTTTGGGATGTACCATTTCTAGAGAGTCTTAAGGATGCCGACAGACTCCTCTCTAGAGTTACCAGTCCTGTTGTCAAAGTGAACAGACATGAATAACGAAGATCTAATGTCACTACAAATACAAAACTGTCATGCATCTGAGGTGGTGCCTATATGCATAGGGACACTTATAAGAAGACAGAAATTATAAATTTGACTTTAAGTGGTTGACAAGGTGAGAATATTGAAGGAAATACTTATTTTTTAAAGAAAAAATTTGACCCCAAGAGTCTCACTACACCTTTCTAAACATACCGGAAAATATTAAGATAGAACCAAACACCCTAATACTGGGTGATTTTAACTACCCTGCCATTAACTGGGAAAACTACTCATGTACAAACACCTTTGCCCAACGGTTCTTGGAATTCATAAATTCCAATGCCCTGGATCAACTAATCCATAGTCCCACCAGGGGCTCCAGTATCCTAGACCTGGTCATTACCAACATGGGAAATCGATGATCCACACCTATGGTCACCCCCTCGTTAGTCAGGTCTGACTATAAGCTAATCACGCTTAACATCCACATCCCACCCCCACCCCCCAGTAAGGAAACCTCCATAAAAAACTTCTCCAAAGCCAACTTCATGCTACTCAAGTCAGAAATGAGAAACTTCATGACACCCATGCAGACGGGAACTGAAAGTTCAACTGCTGAATCCTACACTAAGGCACTATACGAGCACATCCACTCATGCATGAATCGTGCTATCCCAAATAGAACCAAGATGCTCTCATCCAAAAAATAGGAAGCCAATCTGGTGGTCCCCTGCCATAAACAAACTTTACAACAAAAGGAAGAAACTGTTGCAGAAAAGAGGAAACTCCCAGGATGCAAAAAACTCCCTTACCAGCCTCAGTAAGAAACTGAGATCCCTCATAAAATCCTCCAAAGCTAGTTATGAAAATAAAATTGCCAAAGATTCCAAAGACAACCATAAGGCATTCTGTAACTATGTCAAGAACCTAAATGGCAGTGCTCAGATCTGCTCTGAGCTAAAACAGAATGGCATTAAATATACTGATCCCAAGGATATTGCCAGTATCCTGGCAGATCGATTCAGTGCCAACTTCACCTCCCCTCATCCCCTAAATGGCCTATCTCAATACCGGAAGATTGCCGAATTCCGGTAATAACGGCCACACAGGTAAAAAACGCACTTTCCAAAGCTAAGAATACAGCATCCATGGGACCAGATGACATCCCAGGCTGTGTACTACATGAACTACACTATGAAGTGGCACCTCACCTAAGTGTCATGTTTAATCATAGCCTCACCTCAGGTTTCGTGCCCACTGAGTGGCACAGAGCTACAGTTATCCCACTCCACAAGGGGGGATCCGCCTTATCTGCAAGGCCATGGAGCTTATTATCATGGAACTTATAAACAAAGACATTGGCAACCTTCAAACACTGGACCCCACCCAGTTTGGGTTCGTGAAGGGCCGATCTTGTCTCCTGAACCTGATTGACTTCTTTGAATCAGTCTCCAGAGCCATGGACAAGGGTAAGGTGGTCCACACAGCCTATCTAGACCTTGCCAACGCCTTTGACACCATCTCCCACTCTGGAATCATAGATAAACTTACTAAGCTGGGCATTAATCCCTACGTCACCCAATGGGTTGCTAACTGGCTTACTGATAGAACCCACACTGTAAAAGTAGCCGACTCCAAATCCAGCTCCAGGTAAGTGACAAGTGGAGTACCTCAGGGTTCAGTCCTGGGACCACTCTTGTTTGGCATCTACTTCTCTGAAGTACAGGCCAACATTAAGGGACTCTGGCTAACAAAGTTCACAAATGACTGCAAACTGGGAGCCATTATTGAACCCCCTAATGATGTGGATACTCTACAAAAGGGCCTTACAGAAACAGATGCTTAGTGCCAGAGCCATGGGGTCAAGCTCAATGCCAAGAAATGTATAGTTATCCCCTTTGGGAAAAAACATGTATCCATGAATTACCATATAGGTGGCAGTACACTAAACACAGAAAGTGTGATAAGAGACTTAGGGACACAGGTGGACAGTGGTCTCACCTTCGATAACCACATCACCACAATAGTCAGGAAATCCTTCTATGTGGCACACCTCATCACTAAGGGCTTTTCATCCAGAAAAAAGGAGGACATTGTCCCACTGTACTCATCCCTCATTAGACCCATTATAGAATACAACGCCCCATTTGGTATGTACCTCTCAAGACATCCACAACAACTGGAAAGGCCGCAGAAATACCTCACTAAAAGAATTACAGGCCTAAAGCATATGCCCTACGCTGACCGCCTTAAAAAACTCCAGCTATACTCTGTCGCATATCATCCACTCAGAGGCGATCTCTGCTTAACATACAAGGCCATGTCAAACCCAGAGCTGTTGGACATGCTACACTTAAAGAAATCCCACTCCCTCAGAGCCACACGCTCCAGGGATCTAAACCTTGTCATCACAATAAACAAAGCATGCTGGAGGGATAGGTTCCTGACCCAGAGACTCCCCAAACTCTGGAATAGATTGCCCACACATGTCAAGCAGAGTGCCTCTTTGGCCCTCTTCAAAAGGAACCTTGACGATTGGATGGGAGAAAGGAAATTCACCCCAGGATCATGTCAGACAGGGGTCCAGGGAAGTAAATAGTGTGGGAAGAAATGGCCAAGGAATTGTTATGGCTAGGCTTGTATAGGCCCTAGGGCTGATAGCCTAGTAACAACCTATGAACCACCTATGAACCTATGAAGTCTTGCCTGACAGTTTTTTTGTATGTTTGTGAACTGTTTGAGAATACTTGACGGGGGTGAAAATTATTTCTGGATACGAGTAAGACATTTGGTACCATACCTTACTGAAGATAAAATGGGAAACTGACAGAAATTAGTTTTGAAGAATGACACTGAACTCACTGAAAAGATCGAGTCAGTGGTTTGTCACTAAGGAGGTAATATAGGGAGTAGTTATTTAATTATTCTCTTTCAGTGAAGTAATGACCTGAGCCTCAACTAGTAAATGGGTTTGAAGATACACAACTTGTACTCTTCCTCAAGGTTGTATGATTCTGTTCGAAAAAGCAACTCCTATGTGACATAATGTGAAAGAACCTCCTATGTGAAAGAACTCCAGCTCTATTCAGTCTCATACCGCTTGCTCAGAGGTGACCTGTGCCTGACATATAAGGCCATGTCAAACCCAGATTTGATGAATATGCTTCACCTCAAAAAATCTAGATCCCTCAGAACCACAAGGGCGGGAGACTTAACCCTTGACACGGTTATAAATAGAACGTGCTGGAGGGACAGATTCATCACCCAGAGACTCCCTATGCTGTGGAACAAAATCCCGGTACATGTGAGGCAGAGCACCTCTCTGGCCTTGTTCAAGAGGAATCTTGACCAATGGATGGGAGATTGCAGATATACCCCAGGGATTACTTCAGTGTCACTGCTTGACAGAGGCACAGCAAAATGATAGGCATAGTTTTTATTCAAACTAAAGGGGTGGCGAAAGCCACATAACTATGGGCTAGGCTTATAAATGCCCTTGGGCAGATAGCCTAGTATGAACCTATGAACCTATGAACCTATGAACATGGAGAACTGTAACAAGGAAAAAAATGTTTTAAAAATAACTTTAGGCACCATTGATTCTGCTGTTTACCTGAAGGAAATGAGATACCAGCAGCAAACCTAAAACAGAAAGCTAATGAACTTTATTACACCTGAATCATCCAGAAATGAATGAAAATGAGAAACAAGCTGCAGAAAATAAATTAGGTTCAAGCATCAAAGATGAATGAGAAATGCCAATGTGCAACTCTGAAGCTGAAACATAGCAGATTACAGATGACACAGCCACAGTGTTCTTTGTAATAGTGACCCAACAAGACTCTGCCTAATGTGTATCAATTCCATTTGCTAAATATATACGGAGTACGTGCTGTGCAAGCATAATTCAGTCTTCAAAATAATTTGTCAGAAAGCTGGAAACATGGGTGGAAAGGTTTAACTTTAACAGCACTACTTTAGAACATTTTGAAAAAAGAATAGCGTTCCAGGTAGCATTGTTCATTCATCTGACAGGTGATAATAGTGTTAATGTATTTATTAAGTTTAATCTTACTGAATGATAGCAGTCTGATTTAGTCACCAATAAAATAAATTCCAGGAGTATTTTGAGATGAAGCTAACTTTTCATATATATTCTATTCAATTTTACTACACACAAAGGTTTACAGGAATGTCTTGATGTTTTTAAATCACTGAGTTAGTGCAGAGAGTTAAAGATTGTGAGCTTAGCAACTTGCATGGCTGACTATTGACAATACGAAAAAGTACAAGACAGACACTGTCTGCATTAAGTAGTGCGATTGATGCCATCATCCATCACAGTGTTTTCTGCCTTCCTTCTTGCATGCCTAGTTATGGTGATTCCCGAGAGAAACATGCAACAGGTGTAACACAAGAT